>NC_046627.1:1907218-1914380 GCF_900324465.2 Anabas testudineus | reverse complement strand
CATCTTCACCTTCCGAGATCCGGATCTTAGCATGATGAGATCTTGTGTCATATATAGGAGACAGTAAATCTGAACTAGAACATCATCTTCATCATTTACAGTCTGTTAAGAAGGAAAAACCCTTGTTGTCCCGTTGAAGAATTAGTTTGTGATTGAATGTTTTTCTCCTCAAACTCCTGTTTAAAACTTTCTGTGTCTGGCTGCTCCAACAAATCTGACACCAAATCAGATGAAGCCACAAAGCTGTGTGTAATGATCAATATCCAGTAGCTGTAGGTGAACTAGACTTCCCTGAACACAGGACAACATGTGAGAGCTCGTTGAGATCAGTCCACAGACATTAGAGAGAGGAAAACCACACACAGAGTCCATGTATGTGGAGTTGACCTCTTGGACTTTGCCTCTCCAGTTTCCCTGATCCTGTGGTGTCACATTAGTTTGTCTGGTGACAGAGTGACACACAAACTGCTGTGGAACTGAGAGAATTGAAATCTTTCCTTTCCTCCACTGTCACCTCCGTCTCCGTAGAATCCAAGATAATGACTCCAATTCCTTAGTTGTTTGCTGAATGCCATCCCTACATACAACTCCCTCCTTAGAACAGAACAGAACACACTTGTGTATGAGAAGCCATGTAATGTCAATGTGTGCTGCTGAAAGAGAATGTGCTGCTCTGACCCCCCTCCTCCTTTCAGGGTGGAGCCTGGTGGAGTCCGATGGTTGAGACCAGGTCTGAGGAAGTGTAAGTGTGTTTTTTATGAGACTGATGAAAACAAAGCAGCAACATTCAACCATCTTCAAACTGTCACATCACTCCTTCAAATCCCTGATGTCATAGTCCCATCAAACTGATGATAGATTAATAACTGCAGCTGGATGTGTTTGTTCGCCTCATCAGATGTCTGTCACTCACCATCGACACAAACACAGTGAACAGAAAACACGTGCTTCAATCATATTTGAGGAGACAGAGACATGATGCTGTGACCTGATTCAATCCCTCTGATATTCTGACACTCTACCTAGAGGGTGCCTGTGTTGGGTTTTTTCTCGTGGCTTTTTAGTACCACCTAGTGGAGCAACCAGGTACCACAGAGGAATACAGGACATTTTCTGACAGTTAACATAGATTTTAATTTATTCAAATATTAACATTGATTATTGATGGATCATTACCATCCCTACTTCCTCCTCCATCAGACATTGTCTGTGGCTGCAGCAGGCCTCTCCATACCTGAGAGTGTCCAGTCTCCAGTGTGGATCCTCCAGTCCAGCAGACAGCTGCTTCACTCCTGAGTCTCCTGGATGATTGTAGCTCAGATCCAGCTCTCTTAGATAGGAGGGGTTGGAGCTCAGAGCTGAGGCCAGAGAAGCACAGCCTTCCTCTGTGATCAGACAGCCTGACAGTCTGCAGACACACAGAACAACACACAGGAGACTTGGTGCTGATGTTTTAGTACACACCAACATCACATACTCCTATTTGTATTTGAAGCAAATTTAGCTACATACAGTGGAAAGAAAAAGTAAATTAACTATTTTCTATTTCCCGTTTGGTATCAATTGTTCATGAAATGTGACTCGTCCTGATGCCCAACTTCTGGAGATCCGTCGCTTGAATCCATCGTCTGCTCTATGGGACGCGTGTGGAGACTGGAGTTGGTCACACACTACTACGAAGTCGGTCTTGGCCTCGGCGGACGTCGGCAGCTGTTTCTCGGAGGTCTTGACTCAACGCTCGATAGTCCAGGACTGGAACAAGTCTGCCTGCAATTAACTAACTGGACTCCACATTAACTTAAAGACATTAACTGTTATACTGTTATACTTTTCTCTTTCAGCACATTCAGCTCTCTGAAGGTCAATGGAAATGTGAACTGTATGTCCTGGTTGGCTTTGTCTTCAGCCCAGTCCAGAGTGAACTTCTGTGTTAAGACTGTTTTCCCAATGCCAGCCACTCCCTTTGTCATCACTGTTCTGATTGGTTCCTCTCTTCCTGGTGAGCCTTTAAAGATGTCTTCTTGTCTGATGGTTGTTTCTGGTCTGTCTGGTTTCCTGGATGCTGTTTCAATCTGTCTGACCTCATGTTCATCATTGACCTCTCCAGTCCCTCCCTCTGTGATGTAGAGCTCTGTGTAGATCTGGTTCAGAAGGGTTTTTTGTCCTGCTTTAGCAATCCCCTCAAACACACACTGGAACTTCTTCTTCAGATTAGACTGAAGTTTAGACCTGACAGTCGAAATATCAACAGTATCTGGATGAAGAACAGATAATAAGATGTAACGTTAGGGACCTGGTCACAACAGACACTGTCACAGTGATTTCTTCTTCCACTTGTAACTTTTTAACTTACCGTACAATCAAAGCTCATTTAAGATGGTTTATCACCAACCTCATTGATAAAAATTAATAATTTAATAAACACTGTCAGACTTAGGTGTAATTGAAGGTTTATTATTAATGAGTGGAAAGGTCCACTTGGTCCTAATGACAGATCAGTGGAGACATGGAAATGTTTAGTAGAGATGGCAGTGGATTGGTTAACCAGATAATTTAAGAGTAATTTGATCTTTGATCGGTCTTTAGCTGGATTTCCTTCTACAAGTTTCTGTCTTACTGACGACCTCTAAGAAAACCTACAACAGTCAGAACGACTCAACACAGACTGATGGTTCATCTTATTTTGTCTATACACTGTTGGACCTTCTGTTTTCATGGTACCTGCATGTTTTAAACAATAAATAACACAGAATGTCAAAGAAACAGTAGGTTTATCAAGGTTAAACCGATGGAGCCTGAGAGTTAAATACATGTTTATGTGTTAAAATCAAACGGAGCCTGTTGTGTCTACATGACGTTCCAGTTGTTTCATATCTTACCTTCCTGTGACTGACCTTTATTACGCTTCATTTTTTGGAAAATCACCTCCTTCACCTCCAGAACTTTACCACTGTACATCTCGACCATTAAATCTACTGTGTCTGGTCTGTCTGCTTTCTCCAGTTTGGACTTTTTGATGTTCTGTAAACCATCTGGTAACTTTGCATTCTGCAGATACCACTGGAATGTTTTCAGTTCCTCTTCTCCCAAATCCTCCAACATGTGCAGTAGCTCCTCCTTTACAGACGTCTCCATCTGTGAAACAAACCAGAGGTCACTTAAAAGAGACAAATAAGGTTCAACATGTCACATCATATTTATTCACATATATTTAGCTATATATTTAGGATGATTGCGTTCAATACAATCATCCTGTTCAACCTGTAGGTCCCCTCTCCCACCTGCATTTGGATTAAACCGTTCCAGTTCCATCCCCCACCTCTCCACCATGCTCACACCCAGTACTGGTGTGCTGAGCCCCCTACTGTTCGCCCTGTATACCAAGGACTGCACTCCATCCCAGCAACCAATACTATCATCACGTTCCCTGATAATACCACGCCGGTTGATGTCACGATCCCAGCTTTCGCCTGCCTGATTGTCTGCCTCCCAATCTCCTATCTGGTTCACTCCTCCCTGAGACTCGACCACCACTTCAGTTAGTATTCTTTACGTAACATTATCCAAGATCCAGCCGAAGCCTCGACCCTAACTCTGTCTCCTCTCCTAGACCACCATACTCACCTGGCAACAGCTTTGTTCGGTTGCTGACTCCTGTGCATCCTCCATTATTATTGACATTATAATGATTATTATTAATAAACCTTTTATTTATCTTATATGCTTGTGTGGTGTGGTCTCTGGCAATGGAGTCCGTTCCTAGGTTTGTGAGAGTTCGACTCAGTTTGAGGCATTATACAAGGTGGAGGTAGAGAACCTGTCTACTAACAAACCAACCTTACACTGGATGTCCATAAAAAACACATTATAGACTCAGGAGACACAGACAGGACAACACTCCCTCCTTATCAACTGAGAATGTGTGGAAACTGTCTCCACCATCAGATCTCTGGGAACCCATCTCTCGGCCGACCTCTCCTTGCTCCTAACATAAAAGCCTTAATGAAGAAAGCTCAGCAGCGGCTGTATTTCCTGTGGATCCTCAGGAAAATTTCTCGGTCAAAAAGCTTCTGCTGGTTTTCTATCACGGCTCTGTGGAGAGCACACTGACACACTGTCAGGTGTAAATACAGCTCAAGCAATCACCGGCTGCCCTCTTCCCTCCCTGGACGATACATCCAGGTCTTGTTGCTTTAGCCATCACAGGAGATTGAAATATTGCTGTCTGGACGTCACCTCAGGTCAGGACTGCAAACAATCACTGAACATCCCACCAAGATACAATGTGCAATTCCACTGGGCCACCTGATAGGTGGTAGTCATTATATTGTTATACTGTTATTCTACTACTATTCTACTGTATTATATTTCAGCTCACTGTTGTTGAAAAGAGCACCCACAGTTTAGTTGTACTCCCCATGTGCAATGACAATAAAGTCTATTCTAATTCAAATTCTGTTTAATGTACTAATTACTTCAGTTGTTTAATATGTAACACTTATATTCTATATATAATGTTTCATTATTATTATTTTTTGGTTTGTCTTTAAAATTAATTAATTAATTCTAAAAGTAACTGTAACTGAAGAGATATGTAGTGAAATAAAAAGTAGAATATCTCCATCTGTCATGTAGTGGAGAAGAAAATAGAAATACTCTAGTAAAGTACACTAAGTATTGTACTGCAGTACTGGAGCAGCCTAAAAGTCCCGGAAGTTACAAACAGAGGAATCTAAAACAGACACAGTTCAAAACTCAACAACGGACTCAATCAAATCGTTATCAAACATATTCAACATGAATTAGAAGAAACTGGACTGAATGAAAAACGCTGTCATCACTTTGTTTCTCCAGAGGTCCAACTGCAGACCTCAGTTCTGAGTCCAGTGAAACAACAGTGTTACTTTTCATCATGTGATCCCTTCATTGGAGCTGGGATTGTCATTCTCTGTGTGGAGAAACCTCGGCTCCTGTTCACATCAGTGTTTTTCTGATGAACACTGGTTTGATTTCAGTGTTCAGACAATCTCTGGTTTTAACTCACAGATGTATTTAGTCCTGCTTCTGAACCCCGCTTGGATTAGATGTGCTCTCTTTCTACTTTCTACTTTTCTCTACTTTCTGTCCTTTAAACTATACTTAGGACATTTTGAAATTGCCAGCAGGTACAGTTACTAGTTACTTTACACATGAAGATTTGACAGTTTCTCACTTGATTCTGGTTCTGAACAGAACAAACAGTTGATGGATGAAGCAGGAAAAGAATCATCAGATTGATCAATAATGAACAGAATCATCACAGCTCCATAGAAATCATTCACTGTCTGTGTCTCAGAGTTCTCTCTAATAAACTGAGGGACTTTGGACTAAACCACCGTTGTCTGGATTAACCAGCGGTTCCACCTGGACAAAGGTTTCCTGAATCACCTGGTTCAACGACAACACCGACTTTATCGACAGTGTTCAGACTAAACGACGACACCGTTGTTGTTTCTGGATTCAGACTGAACCCTTTGATAACTGAGCATCTGTCTGACAGTCAGACTACAGGTTTCCACACAGGAGAGAGAACCAACAACAGAAAGAGACAGAAAACATACTCACCCTGAAACGCAGACACTCTGAGCGTCCTCCACTCCCAGCATGCACTGGGAGAAGCAGTAAAAAGTCATAAAGTGAAACAATAAACCTGGACTTTGACTCCAATCACACAAACACACTGTTAAAATGAACAGTCAGAACCTCAGAGCCAGTGAACCAGGGTCTGCCTCGTACCCACTCTACAGTGTGAATGTAGATACGGTGTAAGTGCCCTGTGTTCATGGTGTTGAGTTTATAGTGTGGTGCAGATTGTTTGCTTTTGTTTTAATGGTTAAATGAAAATAGTTGTGTTGAAATATTGATGTCAACACAACATGTTCGCTGTAATGTGGTACTTGTGTGTGCCGAGCACTTGCTCTGGCGTGATTAGGGGACATTATCATGGGGTGATCTCATCTCACCACGTGGACTGCAGGTGAGCATCTCACCACGTGGACTGCAGGTGAGCATCTCACCACGTGGACTGCAGGTGAGCATCTCACCACGTGGACTGCAGGTGAACATCTCACCACGTGGACTGCAGGTGAGCATCTCACCACGTGGACTGCAGGTGAGCATCTCACCACGTGGACTGCAGGTGAGCATCTCACCACGTGGACTGCAGGTGAGCATCTCACCACGTGGACTGCAGGTGAGCATCTCACCACGTGGACTGCAGGTGAGCATCTCACCACGTGGACTGCAGGTGAGCAGATGGCTCCATCGGGACTCTGCTGTGTTGTACTTCAAGTTTAAGTTGTCTACCACTGAAGCCGGGGACGGACATTTAAGAGACTCAAAGACTTAAGAACTCTTTTCATGACAAGCGGCCAACAAGGTATTTGTTTATGGACTTTGTTTCATGTGTTTAAAGTGTCTTTATTTGTTGTTCGAACATGCTAGGTGTCATGTAAATGGCTAATTGCTAATGTACTGTGTGCTGTTCAAAATGCAGTTCTCACGGTGTTAAAGTTGGACAAAGAAACAAGAGGAAGAGAAGAAATAAACGCCCGTTATAAAGAACCGACCTGTGTCTGTGTTGTTGTGGAGAGAGCTACATACGGTATCAGTGTAGTAGGTTTATGACATGTTACTGTATTTCTTTCATACATACATACATAATTATTATCTGTTACATTGGATCTCACATATTTAGTCAAACATCTAATAAACATAATGAACAGAGCACCATTAGTCCCTGAAAAGGTCTGGATTAAAATAATATTTTTTTATTTTTTCATTCTACTAAAACCTTCACATGCAGCTAAACTGTCTCCTACAAAATACTCACAGACACATTCACTGATATATTTTATCACAGCGGTTTAATCTGGGACCTCAGCTGAACCTATTTATTATTGACAAAAAGAAGGCATTCAGATCAGGAGACAGGGAGGGAGCAAGGAGGGTCCAGAGACTGCTGTCTGTCAGGATCAGGGAGGGGAAGGAGGTTTACAGGAATGAATACTAATGAATACAATTACAAGATAATATTAATAAATAATATTAAATATTTATCATCACACATAAGATTCTCTAACTCTCAATCATTTTGACGTGAAGGGACCACAATTACTCTTTC
>NC_046627.1:1719718-1902218 GCF_900324465.2 Anabas testudineus | reverse complement strand
ACGTAGATGAAACAAATATCAAGTATTTTATCATCTTCTTTTCTATCACCAAAGTTGTGAACAGCTCACTAATCACTCAGCAGTATTCATGTTTCAATACAATCGTTGTTACACTAATAGATGATGTTGTAGGTTAATTAATCTGTTCATTAATATGTAGTTGATGAAAGGTGGTTTTGGAGAAGTCTGTGTCTCCAGGAGTTAAAGAACTCAGAATAAATAAAATCAGTTTCTGTGTAAATATGGTCGTTCTACAACAAAGGCTCAATCTGAACGAGTGTTAACTTCAATCACCTTCATCTATTTATCTAAAAACACTGTACAAGTGTAAGTTAAGGAGCTGCTGGGTAAAATCAGAAACTTGATGTTTAAACATCTTTACAGAATCAGTAGAGAAGTTTACTGACCTTGGTTTGTTGTGCAGCACAGCAGTGAGATCACAACTGAAGAAATAAAAAAATAAATAATGTTATGAGAGTTGGAGATAGAAATGAATTCATGGTAAATAACTGGAAACACACTTTTCTACTGGTTATTTCAGTGTAATCATCATGAATCAGAGTCAAACACATGCAGTTCTGCTCAAACAGCTGGAGACTTTTTGAAGTTGACATGAGATCAGAGAATTTCAGCACTTTCTGCCTGATCAGCAGGTTTTGTATTATTCTTAATTATTTTGATTTCTTGATGATCAGTACCTGAAGTCAGAGTGTATGAAACATAAAGAACCAACCTGAACTGAACTTGAGTTGGTTCGGGTTTGTTATCTTGCTAACTAGCATGTTGGTAAGATATTTATCTAACTTACTGTGAATACAAAGAAGTCGAGTTTAAAGTATAGGTTTGGTTTTAGTAAATACATGAAATTTAATGTATTTTAATGTTTAAATTATTGCAAATCTACAATTTTACAATTTGTTTCTTTTCGTATAATTCAATGTCATGAAAACAGATGGATGGATGTGTAAATTTTAAAACAACCTTCTAACATGTCATCGATCTTTAGGTCTGTGGTAATTAGACATGTGTTTCCAAATAATTACTGAAGCTTTTACTTACTTACTTACTTTGTGTTCTTATACAAGAAGTACCAAACTAACCTCCATATTACTTCAATTATTATTCAGTTAGTTTATTAGAGCTGAAATATTATGGCTATTACTTTAACTTTGTAATAGTTTAATGTGAAGTGCTGTTCAAAATGTTCATATCAGTGTAACAGCAAAGACGTGTGTAACCTTTAATGCTGATCAATTAAATTTTAACAATATTAATTTAATATTAATAAAAGTTATAATTTACTACGTAGGGGAAAAAAATGATCTGACCAAATTTCTGACCAAAGTCCTGTTGTTTAAAATGCTTCTTTACCGTGATCCACATTGTCAGAAAATAAATTACTCTATTATTATCTTTCTTGTTAGTTTACATTTTAAATCCTCCATTTTTCTTTGTTTCCTTTTCTCTAAATAATGAGTAAGATGTTCTCTCCACATTCACAGTAAATAAAATCATTTAATAACATATCTTGTACTCACAGAGCAGCCACTGAAGAGCTGTTTGGTCCATTGTTACACTTGGTGATGTGAGATCATCAACACGTTTGGTCAGAGCAGTTAGTTTTACTTCCTTCCTCTTTGTATTTGAGTATGTAGAAGTGTAATTTCCGTTCCAGCAGTTCACAGGAGAGAGCACATTTAGTTTTTATGTTAAAATCTCACAGATAAACCATCAGCACTGAGCCAATATGTTGTTAGAGGCCTTGTATAAACATCTTCCACCAAACAGAATACAGTCACAGGATTATCTTAGCATCATCTTAAGAATCATCTTATGAGATTCAAGATTCAAAAAAGTTCATTAATCACATGTGGGAATTATTTAACATTCACATTTATCTGTTTTTGTTTGTTTTTATTATTCTGTTTTATGATTTGTTTTTAAAGAGTTGTTGGTTTATTTGTATCTGATCAACAACACACACACAAAAACTGTAAGATCATAAACAGCGTGGATGCTGCAGAGGTGAGAAACTTCACAGGAAATACTTCAGTACTGAATGTCTCAGGTTATGAGCCTGTAACACTGTTAATTCTGTTTCAGTAATTCTGAAATTCACTCCAGGTGCATTTTAAGGGTCAAAGATTTCTTTGAGTTCATGGTGTTTTGCAACATACTGTGAAGTTCTGTGTATTTAGATGTAAAGTGCACAATAAACTCCTGCAGCTTGAAATCAAATATCTTTATTGATGCAGTTCCTGCAAATATAGCAGCATAAAGAGAGATGGTCACATGACGACCAGAGCTCTGTAGCTTCAGTCTTCACGTTGTCTGTTCTCCTTCTTAGTATTGTTGCTATAATGTAAAAACACATACTGACCCAGACATTAACACCCAGATCCACTAATCTACCACTATTTATTTAATGACTCTTACTGTTCACATAAAACAGGGGTCTCTAACTCTATTTACCTGGGGGCCGCATGAAGCAGAGTCTGGGTGAGACTGGACTGCATCAGGTTTTCCTTAAATCAGTTTCTTTTTATTTTTTAATACAAAATAAATAAAAACTTAAAAAATCAATAAGAAAATAAAAAATAATAATAATAACAATGAAATAATAATAATTATTAGATATTATATCTGCTGTATTCAGATTCAGATGTCTGTATCAACAGTTCTTTAACCTTTAACCTTGTTCAGCATCCTGCTCTCAACAACCTGATTATCTCCTGAACTTTGATCCTATCACTCATCAGGTTGTATTCATGAAGCTTTTTGAGGATGAAAGTGGCTCCTAGTGATAAAATAATTTACAAATTCTTAGAATAATGATGTTTTACGATAATTTCCTTTAAAGTTAAAACTAGTAAAGATGTGATTGACAAAACATCTTAGACCTTAAAAGAACTAAGGTGAAATATTGTTGGGAGTAGAGAGGAGAACTTTTAAGAAGTTTGTTAAGAAGAGAACAAAATGGTTGAAGGACAGAGATTTAATTAAATTAATATTAATTTAAGTCACAGCACTGACTGGGATCCACTAAATGCTGCAGGAACCTCCATCATGGGGACGAACTAAACTCTAAACTTGTTCTTAATCCCACCAACGACACCACAGTCGATATCAACCAACCAGTCCAAACACAGTCTCAACACTAACTGAACCACTTAAACCTAAAAGTGAACAGAACCATCAGTTCTCACACTCACAGCACAAATCATAAAGTCCAAGCAGCCACTTCACTCAGATCATTACAATACATTTAATGATCAACCAATCACAGCGTTTAAAACAACGTGTCATCAATAGCAACAGGGTCAAACACAGCTCCTCACTCAGATTACAGCTGTTGTCCTTAAAGTTAGTGGTGCAGTTGGTGAAGTGGTCGCCCATCAACTCAGGGCCGGTAGTTTAAGACACAGCTCCTCTTAGACACATGTCAAATGTCTCTGTACAAGAGACTGAACCCCCAAAATCCACAGACACGGAGGCTGAAGAAGCCTGAATAAAAGAAAAGGAAATAAAACTGTCAGAACTAAATGTGGTTTATGTCTCTTTCTGTATTGTTCATATAAACTGGAATGTCTTTAAATTCAACTGTTGTAAGAAGTAAATGAAGTAAAGGACGTCTTGTTCCATTAAATCTTTTATATCCACACACAGAGACACGTGATCATAAAGGTCACTGAAACTAAAGACACAAGATTTGTCACTGATGAATAAAAACTTTCCTTCTGAACTGTTTCAGTTCTTGTAACATGGAGACTCTTTGTCTCGTGTTTATCAGTGTAAAACAACATTTCTGCTTTATTTAAATACTTCAAACTACAGCAACACGTCAAGATGTTCTGAGGAATCAGGAAACTAAAAGTCATGTACACAGAGAGATGAGAGTAAAAATACTGTGAGTATTCTCACTGACTGTTGTACTGACTCAGTGATAAAACATTGATAAAATATTTAAGCTGCTCATTTGGAAGTAAAAACAGTTTTATTTTAAATAACCTCCAACAGAAAGACAGATTCAAGAAATAGGATCTTTTTTTTTTCTCAAACCCTCTGACATATTAATATGGAACCAGATGATGAGTAAATCCACATTAATGACAAGACAATGTTTGAACAGTGGTAAAAATACATTCAATACAGTTTATACAGTAGAACATGTGTATTCACATTAAATCAGCCAAGTTTAGTTGATTAATTAACTGATATAAAACTATACACACTTTAATAAATTAACACTTTAATAAACCAGGTTTTGTATCTTCTCCTAATGTCCATTAGTAAAGTTCCTGCTCTGACCTGAGTAGATTAGGATATCAGGTATTAATGAGGAAGTGAAACAGTGGAGGATGGAGGAGACACAGTTCAACTCAGTGTTTGTTGAATTCTCCCAGTGAACAACAACAGGACTCATATCTGATCAGTGGTTTCAACATTGAACTCTTTCTACCTGAATGGTCCCAGAGAAACACAATAAACCAGGTTTTCTTCAGTGTCCTGAATCCGTGGGACCTCTGGAGAAACTGTCTCTGCTTCAACAAACTGTCTGCAGCTCTGTGCTGTGAGTCAACGAGGAGGTTTGAGTTGGATTAGACAGAAACTGAAGACAAACTAAAAACATGTGGAACAGAGTTCAGTTTTCATTTTTACTTTACCAGTCACAGAAGCAGCAGTTTGACCACTTTACATCTCTGGATGGAGTTTGGTGAAAAAGACCAAACTGTCACTTCTGTTCTCCACATTTTAACAGAGTCCCAAATATTTGATAGACTTTATAGTTTTAGTTTTCTACAAAGTCTCTGTTTTATCATTGTTGTTTAAAAGGAGCAGGAGAAGAAGATTCAGCAGCAGAGTCAGTTTAGACTGTTTGAAGTTCAGTTCTTTGTTCAGGAGGTTGTTGGTATGAAGACTGGTCTGTGGATCCTCTTTGTTTTTTATAGAACAAAAATCCAACAACAACAACAAGAAACAAAACAAGTACAACAGGTACAACTACAACAATTAGTGTGGTGTTTCCTCCACCCTTGTTGGTACCTGCAGATGAGAAGCAGCAGTGACTCAGCAGGTGTCAGGTAGGTGATGAGTGAAGAACACAACAGAACACAATCTGCACTTCACTGTTGGGAAGATGATAAGAATATTAGAATTTTTGATTGATTGTAATCATTTTTGAATAAGATGAACTCTTATGATGCTTTATACCAACAGGAAGTCACAGACTACACAGTGTTGGTGTGTGCTGGTGTTTATTTGAGTCAATCCATTTTGTGAATGTGTCTCCATTTTCTTTTCTCTTTTGACAGGAACTCATCAGGCAGATTTCAATTTCACTCATTTCATAATAAAAAATACAGGTTTTCTGTAATGTTATATTTACACCATGTGTAGAAGAAGACAGTGAAAACCAAATCCAGCAGACAACAGCTGTATGACTGTTGTTTACTGTCTGGTTATTTCTACACGTTGAAAAGATCTTAGAAAAAAGATGCAGGACACTCACTGATTCAGGAGACATCAGATGAATCAGCAGGAGCTGAGTTTGGACTCTGTCGTGTTCTCTTCAGTTTTCTAAAGAACATAAAACCAAGAACAAGAACAAGAACAGTAACTGAGAGACCGACAGCCAGTCCAACGTGTCCTCTGCTGTTTCTGTCCTCGTGTCCTCCACTCTTTCTTCCATCCTTGTCTCCTCCATCCTTGTTTCCTGTAGATGAGAAGCAGCAGTGAGTCAGCAGGTGTCAGGTAGGTGATGAGTGAAGAACACAACAGAATCCATTTCCTCTTCAAACTCCTGTCAGACATTATCTACTGCACTTTGATCCCATCACTCATACCAGCTGTTTTCTACAAAGTCTCATCAACACCAACATCTGATCTGTGATGTTTCACTCTCACATCAACAACCAGGAAGCAGCTTCAACTCTGATCCACACACACACACACATACACACACACACACACACACACACACACACACACACACACACACACACACACACACACACACACACCCACACACACACACACACACACACTAACTCACCTGGTTCAACTGTCAGGTTGATGGTGTTGATGGGGTCACTTTCTAAAATGGATCTCTTCCTGTGGTTTGTTCTTCTCTGGACGACACGACACTCATACGTTCCACTGTCATTGAATGTCACATTCCTCAGAATCAGATCCACACACACACACACACACACACACACACACACACACACACACACACACACACACACACACACACTAACTCACCTGGTTCAACTATCAGGTTGATGATGCTGATTAGCTGAACATCTTGTCTATGTCCAACATAACACTCATATGTTCCAGTATCATTGATGTTGACGTTCTTCAGAATCACAGACACGTCTCCGTCCTTCATCTCTGGATCTTTCAGCTCCACTCGACCACGATAACATTCAAGCTGGTATTGGATGACCATGCTGCCATCTCTGAAGTAGTAAACATACTTCTCTGACTTCAGGTCAGGTTTTCTCCACTTTATAAGTTCAATGGAAACTTTTCTGGGATCCTGACACTGAAGAGTGACGTCTTCTCCAGGTTCAGCTTTAATCTCATATTGTTCTGAAGAAAAAAATTAAAAAACATCAGAAACAAAAGTCAGTGATAAAGTTCTTTAGGAAATATTTTCATATTCATCACTTCTCTAAACATTTCTACAGTCTAATCACTTCACTACTACAGTAGCTAAACACTGAATTCACCACAGAACATGATCTGAAATAAAGAGAGATGAGGTTTAAGAAGTCTGCTGTGAATTATCATCATCATGTATAAAAAAGGACAGAAGTTAAGTATCAGAGGGGGTTGTTCATCAGTTTCATCTGTTTGCTGTTAAACTCAACAGGTATTTCACTAACTCAGGACATTTTAACTGTTCTACTCTTGATATTCACCTGTTCTACTGAACATGACAGTCGCTGTTTGCTCTGCAGTGATCACATGTTTCTCTACACAGCTGTTCTCATTTTCTGACACTGATCATTAAACCAAAAGTGAATTTAAAGCATTTCTTAGACAAACTAAAAGATTTGCTGCTGCCTGCTGGATCTTTATTATACAACGTTCACTGAACCTCACACGTCGTCTTCAACAGACCTGTGTAACATTAAACATCTACTAACAGTTCTGATCTCCCTCTTCAACATATACTTTATACTTTATACTGTAAAAATGTGTTTTATTTGTATTTTAACATCAACTGTAGTAATGAGGAAGTTAAGCTGCACTGAACAGAGACAGGGTGTGGTCAGTTATTGAGCAGGTTTGTTGGTTACAGTTAGTTTTCATCAGGGTGTTACTAAACCCTAAATTGACACCGGGATGTGGTTTCTGTTTGTTCCCCGATTTCAGTAAGAAAACAAAGTTTTTATTGAACCGTAAACCCGACTTCCTCTCTTACAGCCTACCTTCAGCAGCAGCGTGTTGAAGCAAACATGTGATCAGAAAAAAGAATAAAATCCACTGTGAAGACGTCATCTTTACATTTTCTGATACTGTTACTGTTAATTTTACTGATGTGATTTAAAATAAATTTCTCCCCTCGTATGAATCTAAAAGTTTTCCTGCTTCCGATTCTTCTTCCGTATTAAACGAAATACTAGTGTGTCTGTATTAACACATGCGCACTAGTGTTTCTGCGCACTAGTGTTTCTGCGCACTAGTATTTCTGCGCACTAGTGTTTCTGCGCAGGTCCTCGTTTACTCACTCTTCCTGCTCCGTAGACTACGATGATACAAATATAAATGTTTTTTGTATCTTTATTAACAGATATTGAAGTTTCTAAGTATTTAATTAGTTTGTTGTTTTTGATCAATAAGTTCTGAACTCTGAATGAAGTCTGATGCTACAACTTAATACTTTGTGAAGAGTTTTTAAAAACTACTTTATTTATATAAATTCAATTTTACACTTTTTTACTTTTTTACTGTGTGGATATGAAATTTTAAAAACTATCTTGGAGCACACAGGTGATTTAACTATCAAGCTCCTCTCCTGTGAACCAGCTCCCAGTTCAGGTTCTGGAGGCAGACACCCTCTCTACATTTAAGACTAGACTTTAAACTTTCCTTTTTTATAAATCTTATAGTTAGAGATGGATCAGTGACTCCAGACAGGTCTGCTTCAGGCCTGGCTGGAACTTTTCCACCACCTTCACCATTAAAGTGAATTAAATTTGATGTGGAAATTGGAAACACTGTTTTAACTTCACCTGCAAACTCTTAAACTCTCTACTAACAGAAACATACAGCTCCCACTTTAATGGAACATCTAAAGAGCATCAGTAATAACATTAATTCTTACCTTAGACTTCATGATGAGGAGGATGGTTCCTTTAGCAAAGGAAAAAACAAAAGACTCATAATCTCCATGTTTCTAATGTAGGATATACAGACAGAAGAACATCTGTCACTGCTGCTGAAACATTTAACAGTGTAAGTAACAAATAAGAACAAGAAGTAAAAACACCTTTCTTGAGAAACAGGAATCACAGAGCTGATGTCTCAATCATCTACACAGCACAACACTTCATGTTCAAGATGTCTCAAGGTCTGTCTCACAGTCTGAATCCATCAACATGTAACATCAGAATGTATGAAATGGGAATTTTAATGCAGTTCAGTGTAAAATCACAGGATAACATTTGTACTTCACAGTAAATAGCATCAAATCTTCATCTTTGCTGTTAAACAACAACTTTTATAATCCTCATTATTATTATCCATCACTTCTGTAATGTCCTTATCTACAAAGATGTTCTCTCTTCTCAGTTTGAGGATCTTAAATCTAAAGACGGTGAATTACCAAAGTGACTTCAAAGAACTAGAGACGACTGAGAAACTGATGAATCACCTCAGTCTGAACAGAAACAAGGAAATAACTGTCTTTACCAGCAGGTGGCAGCAGTTTGTGTTCATCCTCTAAAATAAAGAGCAGATAAAGGATCACAGATATAGAAACTGTTTTTATATCACTCTCTCACCACAGACAGTTCACAGTTACTGCTAAGAGAGAATTGGTCTGAGAATAAGTGATTGACTCTGTGGTCCATTTATCCTCTTTATATTGAGTCACTAAGCTGAACAGCCAATCAGAGTGGTCTATTTCTCTGACATGTCTGCTGCTGATTCATCATGCTGAGCCTGCTGAAATGTCTCTAATTAGAGTCTGACTAGTGGGTCTCCACACTTCAGAAAAATGTTCTCCCATTCTTCAGTGTGATCAGTTTAGAGAAGTTTACTTACCTTTAAAATGTGCTTTTAAAATCCAAACAGGTCCTCACAAAAAAACTACAGTTTGTTTTTTATTGTTGTAAATACGTTATGAACTAATCTATTCTAGATCCCCTAGTTCACTTTAACCACCACAGATAAAAGTCCAACTCAACCTTTGTCTGATTCTAACCTGAAGAATAAAACCAAACCTTCAACCAGTCCTTCAGGTATTAATGGACCAGTTCAAAAAGTTCCCACTACACTGGTTTAGAATCAAAAACATTTCTAATAAATATCACTTTACAAACACACAGAGCTGAGAACAAACCTGTCCAGGGTGTACCCCACCTCTGGCCCAATGACAGCTGAGGTAGGCTGCCTGCCTGATCCACACTCACTAACTCACCTGGTTCAACTGTCAGGTTGATGGTGTTGATGGGGTCAGTTTCTAAAATGGACCTCTTCCTGTGGTTTGTTGAAGCAGTCTGTGTGTACACTTTATGAATATCTGTCAGTGAGTAAAAACCTCATCCATCCTATTTATATAACTCCACCTGTTGAAGTCTTTACCAAAGCCATCAGGAAACACTTGTTATGGGAACAGAAGAGGTGAAGCACCTTTATGTACAGAGGTAAAGAGGGGTACCAAAAATTTTATCCAGCTGAGTACATACTGACACCAAAGACAGAAAGATGTCATGGTAGAAAGCACAACACACACAGGAGAAGTGTTTTATTAAGTGACCAGTTGAACCAGGTTTAAAATTTATTTTCAGTAAATTCAGTTTCATAAATCCAACCTCAGTTACCAAACTGTTTGATCCTGACTCAACAACAGGATACCTTACAGGTAATTAAAATCCTGGGTAGATCCCAAAAATGACTGATGTTGTGTTGACAATACTCATAAATTACTCTCTGTAGAGTTTTACAGTTTGTTTTGTCTCTAGTCATCAGAAACTGATTTATACCAGGAGATCTACAGTCTCTGTCATCAAAGTTCACAGATTTGTACTGATTAACCAGACAAGACGGTGATCTGCCACCTACCTGGAGGTGAGAGGCAGCTTTTAGTACAGAAAACTCTGCAGTAACGTAGGTTTCAATTCAGTAAATACTGACAATACCATCAGGACCAAGCAGCTGAACCTGGGACTAGTGGACAGTGTCTCTATGTCCTGAGCCACACTTGGAAGACTATGATATGATTTGAAGCCAAATATGAACCTGGAACTACAGCAGCATTACATGGACAGATAAACTTTAAAAGGTACAGTAGTAATATCAGCATGTCAGGTAGAAAAGGTAAAGTGCAATAATTTAATAATAACAAGACACAATAAAGCAACACGGACGACATAAGTAGGGAGTAGTAACACTAAAGAGACACGTGTGAAGGTTTCAATAATTATTAACAGTATGAACAATGAACCCCAAAATGACATTTATTAAGAAAAATGAAAGAACATACTCAACAAATACTCCAGGTCTAAGATGTATGTAGACAAATAAAGACACAAAGCAAAGGACTCCAGCAGGAGCAGGAGACGGGACCATGAGGTCAACAGGCACCAATCACCAACGAGCACTGGCTGCAGGAAATGTAAATAGACATGAGCAACATTAAACAGATGTTTTCTTCCCACGACTTCATGTTGAACAGTTTAACTTAATATCTAAACTGGTTTTGACTAGTTGACTTGTAAATGGTCACAGAACTATTTATTACATTTAAAGTCCATTAAATCTCATTTTCAGTGCAGCAGGTGAACTTCTATTTCTAAAATGAATAAACTTCAGTGTAACTATCATCTCACTAACGTAACAGTGAACTGGGATCAGAAGTGATACTCGGTGGTGACTGCTACGATGTCATCAAAGTCCTGGGTGGATGCTGATGTTGGTTCATTATCTGTCAGAGGAAATAATCAGAAACTTTAGATTCAGGTTATAGACAGTAAAAAAAAATCAACACGACATAAATAAAATGATAAAAACAATTATTAAGAACTACTATGATTGGCTGACTGATTGATTAGTGTTTGTGAGGTCAGTGACTGATTCAGAGTGTTACCTGTGGGTCTGTGTCGATATAAAGACACCATGAGGAGAGTGGAGATGAAGTACGGACAGAACACCACCAGGTGGAGGACCAGTCTGAACACAAGCTGGAGGGAGGTGGAGGCAGGAGGTTGGGTTGAAGAGGTAGGAGTTGCTGGTTGTGTAGAGGTTGGGGCAACAGTTGACAAGGGTGTTGTCGTAGTTGTAGTTTTACCTGTAGAGAGAATCCAGCTGTTCAGGTGAATGTGTGGATGAAATAAATGTTGAACTCAGAGTTTTCCTCCTGACCTGTGACAGAGATCCAGCTGGGTGGAGACTCTCCATGACTGCTGATGTGACACTTGTAGAGGCCTTCATCAGACTTGGTAACATGGTGGATGGTCATGTGACCTGTAGGCTCAGTCCTGATGAGGGAGCCATCTTTATAGAAATCAGCTGGGAGCTTGGAGGGAGGGCTCTTTGTTTGACAGTGCAGAGTGACATCATGTCCCTCCATCACAGGGAGGACAGGACTCTGCAGGATCACTGATCCACCTCAACACAGAGACAAACTACAGCATTTCATCCATTTCCACACAGACTCATCAACACTAACTCCACAGTCTGATCTTACCAGAGACAGTGATGTTGATGATGCTACTGGTTGATCCCTCTCTGGACTCACACCAGTAAACTCCACTGTCCCATGTGAAGATGTAGTTGATCTTACAGGAAGAACCAGCTTGTTGTTCTCCCCAGTCAGCTCCACACTCAGCTCTATTGTCTGTGGTTGTGTTCCTCCTCAGTGTCCATCCAGCAGAGCTGTCGTCCTCCTCACAGCTCAGAGAGACAGATTCTCCTTTAAACAGCTGAGATCTGCTGGGACTCACAGTCAGACAGGCTGAAGGGATAAAAGATTTAGAAAATACAACATCATTTCAGGAAAACTGAAGCACAATTTCTACGTCTCATGTCAACATGTTCTATATTTTACAGGGTTCTACTACAGATCTCCTCAGTTAATTTGTTGACTTAGTCAACAGCACAGATCTTGTCAAACTCAGTTCAACAATCATTTATTGATTCTTTTCCAATAAAGTAATTTACTAAGATCCTAAACACTGAACTGTGTGAACAATCAGTCGTCACATCCTCCTCACTAACATGTCTCCCAGTCTTTCTCAGACACAACCAGTGAGTTTCATACTATGACACAAGTTTACTGACCTTGGTTTATTCTGCAGCACAGCAGTGACATTGCAGCTAAAGAGAAACAAGAGGCTCATTGAGTTTAGAGCAGTCACAGAGTTACATTCAATACAGTAGAACAGTTATACAGTGATATGTTCATTCTAAATTGATTTTTATATAACGATACATGATTCATTTAAAGGAAACCCAATTTCCAACAGTCACATCCCAGTAAGGAGGGACTGGGCCTGAATCCTCTGGGTACTAATATTTCCCCCCATGTCTAAAATCTCTGAGTTGTCCTTAATTACATTTTCATCAGTGGGACTAAACATTATCTAGAATTTAGTGACTGACTGAAGCTGTTTGCTTTTCTAGCTCAGATCAGTTTCATGCGTTTCTCTTCCTGTATTGTCGACACATCTGTCAGTCACAGCAGCTACGTTTGACTTTCTCTAGACTTGAAGCTGTTCACTTTCCACTCTAGTATCTAATCTTCATTGTCCAACGTGCCACATATGCTGAACATGTAATTATTGAATCAGAACATGTTGTACTTACAGAGTAGATACTGAACAGATGTTTGTCCCATCATACACTTGGTGGTCTGAGATCAACATGCTGTGAAGTATTCAGTCAGTCCGAGGTGTTAAAATGAGGTGTTTCCTGTGTTTTCTCTGTTATAGTTTAGAGGAAAGTTGTTGCAGACTGTGATAACAGTTGCTCTGTGAGCATTTAGCTGTGAAATTCATTCATTTCCTTGAACTTTACTCAGACTGATTTTTAATCTGTTGTTACTCTGAGCAGGAAGTTCAGGGGTCAACATACAACTCTAAAACCCACTGAATACAACACGGTTTACAGATACATCAACAGGCACAGTACTTCAATTAAAAATGAAATAATCCAAGTATCAGTGTGTACACACAAACAGAAATACGTTAATGATGTTTGAAATGTGAACCAGTCTGGATACTATCTACAAAATACTGGGTCTCACTCTGACTAAAGAGTCCATCCAGACTCTGTACAACACACCAGACCTCTGTCACCCTTTGACAGAAGAAAGAGTTAATATTCATTAAAATATTATATTCAGTGTGGATAGTCAGAGTGTAGGGAGTTAAAAACCATTTACTACAAATCCACCAAAGAACCAACATTACAAACAGGGGACAAAGAAAATAACTTCAAAACAGTCCTGTAAGAAGAGAAGTTAAAGAGCAGCCTGGTTCAACTAGGACTGCCTGATTTAAATAGAGGGGGAGGCCCAACCAGATTCAGTGCTGCGCTGGTGTGAGTGCCCAGTTCATAGTGGATCCCAACAGTAAGAAGTACAAGAAACAAGCAGGTACAGTTACGTTGGAATATATAAAAATGATTATGACTAAAACTAAACTTAGTGGCAACACTGCACAGACCTAAGAACTGACACTGAAAGTAAGAGAGGTTTGTAATAGTACACGTAAGGAACTATTTTGAAGCAGGTAGATCATAGTGTCCTTCACCCCGATGTTTGGCCTGTAGGCAAACAGCAGCGGGTCCATCGTAGTGCTGATCACAGAGCAAAGGTGGCGGAGGATGAGCCTCTCCATGGTCTTCATGAGGTGGAAGGTCAAGGCTACTGGGTCTGTAGTGGTTTGGCTCTCTAGCGTGCATTGTCTTAGGAACTGGCATCACACAGGAGGTCCTCCACAGCTCAGGGACCATCTCCAGACTCAGGCTCAGGTTAAAGACGTACGTGACCTCACAGAGCTGGTCAGCACAGTTTCTGAGCAGGCTGATGCTGTCAGGACCTGCGGCTTTCTGATCTTTAGCCGCCTCAGTTCTCTCCTCATCTGATCTGCTGTTAAGGAGAGGGGGGTGGAGGCAGGGGGGCACACATGGGCTGTTTATGGAGGGGGGTGATGTGGAGTGATTTGAATTGGAATTGACATGCGAATCAGGACAATGATCCTAATCATCAAAGTAAATCTACTGCAGAATGACTTCTTCCTGTGTTTCACATGTTATTCTGTAGACTTCTCTTTGCTGTGTGTTGTCATGATGCTGAACACTCTGGTCTCACCCATTCTGGGTTTGACAAGTCCCATTCTGGTGAGAAGGTGGAGGTGGTGGAGAGGTACAAATACCTGGGAGTTCACCTGGACAACAGACCGGACTGGAAATACAACACAGAGGCTGTATACAGGAAGGGACAGAGTCAGTGTGTTTCCTCTCCAGCAGATGGCAGAATAGAGCTTATTTAGTTTATATTAACACACACATGCCTCCAGTAGCTCCTGTGATAGACTGCTGACCTGTCCAGGGTGTACCCCACCAATCACCCAATGGCAGCTGGAATTGGCTCCAGCACAGTTTTACTTACTGATAATTAGATAATAAGATGATAAATGTACGGATATATGGATGTCTTAACAGAGGACATGAGGTTGGCTAGTGTTAGGGTAGAAGATGCCCATGATAGAGTTAGGTGGAGAAGGATGATTCGCTGTGGCGACCCCTGATGGGAAAAGCCGAAAGAGAAGAAGAAGATGATAAATGTACTTACAGCATCCAACAAACATAAAGACATTGACCATAAACACTGAAGTAAATCTACTACAGAATGGCTTCTCAGACAGAGTCCAGACCTCAACCCACTAGAGATGCTGTGGAGTCACATGAAGAGAGACATTCACACCAAACCTCCTCAGAATATGGCTGATCTGAAGCAGTTCTGTAGGAACCAATGGTCCACAGTTCCTCTTGGATATGGTGCAGGTCATCTACGGCAGTCTGTTAGTGTGTACGGCTGTGGACTGATCCACTGCTCAGTCACAGAGTCACAGAAGATCTTGGAAATAGGTCTCTGGAAGAAGAACGTTCAAGTCTTCACAGTGTGATGATGTCAGGAGCCAGAATGAAACCAGAAACACAACATTTTACACTTTCACACTTTCTGTTGTTGCTATTGTAAAACCTGCATAAGGTTTGTGGGGCTGCAGTTGGTGAAGGAGCAGTGGACAGTTTCTGTGAGTCTCTGCTTCCTGCCTCGTATGGACCTTGGGTTCAGTGACTCAGATTCAGTAACATGCTGAATCTGATTCTTTTCCAAGATGGCGCTGCAGGAGCAGCAGCTAGTTACGGCAGCTCTCTCTTCTCTTTTTCCTTTTCTATTCTTTTCTATTGTTTCTTGGCCCGCCTTACGGGCCTTCTTTTATGTGGTCACTGCCTTTTGCAAGTCTGCACATAGGGGGACCAATTTTATTACTTTTGTGTTTTGTTTTTCATTGTTTTTTAACTTTTTTGGGAGTGCATCGGCAGATCCCCTCAGCTTCGCACATGGCTCCATTGTTTACTCCAGGGATCAGCTGTTAACTCTGCACGGCCCTGCACCTCTCTACAACGAAAGACCTGAGGTTCCACCTGAAATACGGAGGAAACGGAGGGGCTGCAGAGCAGGACGAAGGCTTCGGGAGAGGAGATGGAGGTACAAACCATACTTTCCATCCATCATTATGGGAAACGTCCGTTCCCTCACCAACAAGATGGACGAGCTGACGGCGCTGACCCGGCTACAGCAGGAGTACAGGGAGTGTAGCCTCATGTGTTTCACTGAGACGTGGCTGAATGAATCGACGCCGGACTCTGTGGTCGCCCTGGATGGATTCAAACTGGTTCGGGCGGACAGGAGTTCGGGAGACAGTGGTAAGAAGAAAGGAGGAGGACTGGCGGTGTTTATTAACGAGAGATGGTGCAACCCGGCGCACGTCTCTGTTAAGGAACAGCTTTGCACCCGTGACATCGAGGTTCTCGCTGTGGGCATTCGGCCGTTTTACATCCCGAGGGAGTTTTCTCATGTTATAGTGTTTAACGTGTACATCCCTCCATCGGCCGACGCAGCGGCAGCCTGCGAGCGACTCCACGGAGCGGTGACGCCATGCAGACCCGGCACCCGCAGGCGCTGCTTCTCATCAGCGGGGACTTCAACCACGCCTCGCTCTCCTCCATTCTCCCCACTTTAACTCAGTATGTTAAGTGCCACACCAGGGAGAACAAGACGCTGGACTTACTGTATGCGAACGTTAAGGACGCATACGACTCCAACCCCCTCCCCCCACTCGGCCGCTCTGATCACAACCTGGTGCATCTGCTTCCTGAATACAAATCCAGGGTGAGAAGAGAACCACCCCAGAAGAAGTCAGTGAGAGTGTGGACTGATGAGGCCAGTGAGAGATTGAGAGACTGTTTCCAGACCACGGACTGGGAGACACTCTGCAGCTCTCATGGAGACGACATCGACAGCCTGACCCACTGCATCACTGACTACATCAACTTCTGTGTAGAGAACACTGTACCAACTCGGAGGGTGTGGTGTTTCTCCAACAGCAAGCCCTGGGTGAACCCTGAGCTGAGAGCCCTACTGAAGGAGAAGAGGAGGGCTTTTATTTCAGGGGACAGAGAGGAGCAGAAGAGAGTTCAGCATGAACTCAAATACAAAATCAGACAGGCCAAGAACAGCTACAGGAGGAAGCTGGAGGAGCGGCTGGAGAACAACAACGCTCGAGATGTGTGGAGAGGCCTAAAGACCATCACTGGCCACGGACAGAGAGCAGGCACGGTGGCATCTGATGAAGATCAGGGCTTGGCCAATGAGTTAAACCTGTTCTTCAACAGGTTTGACTCCAGCCCTCCCCCTCCCACTTCACACATCTCCAGTACAGCAGCTACACCCACCCCCACGCACTCTCACCATTTCACACCACCCCCATCCACAACCATCCCATCTCTGCCCCCCACCTCCACCCCCCTTTGCCTCACTTCTAATCAGGTGAGGAGAGAACTGAGGCGACTTAAGACCAGGAAAGCTGCAGGTCCAGACGGCATCGGACCCGGACTGCTCAGGGACTGTGCTGACCAGCTCTGTGAGGTGGTCAGTTACATCAGGACAGCTTTCTTTCACCTCAGAAATATTGCCAAGATAAGGAATATTTTGTCACTAAATGATGCAGAAAAATTAGTCCATGCTTTCATCACCTCTAGGTTGGACTACTGTAATGCCTTACTGTCTGGCTGTTCAACCAGGTGCATAAACAAGCTTAGTTAGTTCAGAATGCAGCAGCGAGAGTCCTCACTCGAACCAGAAGATACGATCACATCACGCCTATCTTATCTACACTTCATTGGCTCCCCGTGAAATTTCGCATTGATTTTAAAATACTACTTTTGACATTTAAAGCATTAAATGGTCTTGCGCCGCATTATCTAAGTGAACTGCTAGTGTCTTATGATCCACCACGCCTACTTCGCTCAAAGGATGCTGGCTGCCTGTCAGTACCTCGTATCCTAAAAACTACAGCTGGGGGCAGAGCTTTTTCTTACAAAGCCCCAAAGTTATGGAATAGCCTTCCAAATAGCGTTCGGGACTCAGACACAGTCTCAGTGTTTAAGTCTAGGCTGAAAACCTACCTATTTAGTCAAGCATTTGAGTAAATAGATCTGGGAAGGACTCATGGACGTAGAGCATTATGGTGAACTGGTATGTTTAGATGCTGTCTTCCCAACTCTCACTGATCACTCGGGTTTGTTGATGGTGAAGTGTTTGGTTGCTCTACATCCCAGTGCGCCCTCATGTCTGTGTTTTCTTCTGAACCCACCCTTTTAGTTAGGCTGTCATAATTAGTCCTGCCGGAGTCCCTGCTGCACTACACTAAATATACATTCACCTCAAACTTTATCTGAATGTGAATACAACTAACTGCAATCTCTCCTCTTCTCTCTCTTTCCCTCTCCCTCTCTCTTTTCCCTCTTCCTGTCTCTCTGTCGAGCTACACGTCATTCCACCCATTGCCCTCTGGACCTGTCTGACTCATCCTGATGCCCAACTTCTGGCTGGAGATCTCGTCGCCTGGATCCACCGTTTGCCCTTTGGGATGCGTTTGGAGACTGGATTGGTCACAAGCTACTATGATGTCGGTCCCGGCCTCGGCGGACGTCGGAAGCTGTTTCTTGGAGGTCTCGACTCAACGCTCGATAGTCAAGGAATGGAACTAGTCTGCCTGCAATAACTAACTGGACTCCATATTAACTTAAAGACTTTAACTGTTATACTGGACTGCTGCCTACACAGCATGTAATCACCCATATGAGGATGGGTTCCCTGTTGAGTCTGGTTCCTCTCAAGGTTTCTTCCTGTTGCCTTCTCAGGGAGTTTTTCTTGCCACTGTCGCCCTCGGCTTGCTCATCAGGGACAATCACATTATTATGACTCATACACATACACTGTTCATGTACTGTTCTTTGGTTGTGTAAAGCTGCCTTGTGACAATGTCAATTGTAAAAAGCGCTCTACAAATAAAATTGAATTGAATTGAATTGAATCTTCAACCTGAGCCTGAGTCTGGAGACGGTCCCGGTCCTGTGGAAGACCTCCTGTGTGGTTCCGGTTCCTAAGATGGTGCACGCTAAGGAGCCAAATCACTACAGACCAGTAGCCTTGACCTCCCACCTGATGAAGACCATGGAGAGGCTCATCCTCAGCCACCTTCGCTCAGTGGTCAGCACCGCGATGGACCCGCTGCAGTTTGCCTACAGGCCGAACATTGGGGTGGATGACGCTGTCATCTACCTGCTGCACCGGGCGCTGACTCACCTGGAGAATGCTGGAACCGCTGTGAGGGTCATGATCTTTGACTTCTCCAGCGCCTTCAACACCATCCGGCCAGCTCTGCTGAGAGAGAAGCTGGAAGGGGCAGGAGTGGACGGACGACTGGCTGCATGGACAACCGACTACCTCACCAACAGGCCACAGTATGTGAGGCTACACAACTGTGTGTCAGAGGTGGTGGTTTCCAGCACTGGGGCTCCTCAGGGGACGGTGCTCTCACCGTTCCTTTTCACCCTTTACACATCGGACTTCACGTACGACACCAGCAGTTGTCACCTCCAGAAGTTCTCTGACGACTCTGCCATTTTTGGCTGTGTGTCGGGGGGGAACGAGCTGGAGTACAGGTCAGTCATTGTGGACTTTGTGGACTGGTGTGAGCGCAACCACTTGTGCTTGAACACCAGTAAGACAAAGGAGATGGTGATTGACTTCAGGAGGAGAACACCACAACAGACACCGGTGAACATCCAGGGTTTGGACATTGAGGTAGTAGACAGTTTTAAGTACCTGGGTGTTCACCTCAACAAGAAATTGGACTGGACTCACAACACCGATGCCCTGTACAAGAAGGGCCAAAGTCGCCTCCACCTTCTGAGGAGACTGAGGTCCTTTGGAGTGTGCAGGCCTCTCTTAAGGACATTTTATGACTCTGTGGTAGCCTCTGCTATCCACTACGCCGTGGTCTGCTGGGGAGCAGGCAGCACAGACCGGGACAGAAAGAGGCTCAACAAGCTGGTCAGGAGGGCCAGTTCTGTCCTGGGCTGTCCACTGGACTCTGTGGAGGAAGTGAGTGAAAGGAGGATGTTGGCCAAGCTAACATCCATCATGGACAACACCTCTCACCCACTACATCGGACAGTGGAGGTGCTGAGCAGCTCCTTCAGTTGCAGACTGTTACACCCTCCATGTAGGAAGGAGCGGTTCCGCAGGTCATTCATTCCCACAGCTGTTAGACTGTACAATGCCAAAGTTTAAATATACATGTACAAAACCGGTCCATAGCCCATCTGACTGTATTGTTTTTACTTTATTTTATTTATTTTTTATTACGTATAACATATTATATATGTTAAGTCGTAATAGTGTATATAGTTGTAGATTCTCGTAAAATGTTTATTACTTTTGTATTTTTGCACACCCTCTCATTCTTTTTGCACATTGCTGTTGTTCTTTTTGCACTGACCTGCTGTAGCAATTGAATTTCCCCAATGTGGGATCAATAAAGAATATCTTATCTTATCTTATGCTACTGTTACATGTTACTGCAGAGATAATATGCTGCCATCTGCTGGCTGTTTCCAGTCTGCTCAGTCTGATCCTCTGACAGTGATTCAGTAGGAATTGGCCGTGAAGTGACACCACAAAATACTAGAAAACTCCCAAAGGGGTGTCTGTGGGTGGAGAAGTCCAGGACGGATGGTTTGATTCCTGGTTGGTCCTGGATCACAGAGGTTGTAGATTTGTTAAGTTGAATCCTTTAGACACTGTTCAAGTCCAGGTTCTTTGAACTAGTTTGATGCTTTTGATTCCAGCTCTGATCAAACCTGCATCAACATGTTCAACAGGTCAGAGAAGTTCCAAACATAAACCCTGCTCCTCATCAACATTACTGATAAAGACAGAGTCAGAAATCAAATATGAAGTCAAACTTTATTGACAAATGAAGTTTGACATATTTATGTAGAGTACAGCAAATTAAAAGCACCAGTAAATAAAAGAAGCTGCACACAACAAACAACAGTTTACAATAGTTAATGCAGATATAGAATTTAGTGGTTGGTAGAAGAAGAAGCTGTTTAGTTAGTTAGTTAGTTAGTTAGTTAGTTAGTTAGTTAGTTAGTTAATTAGTATGAATCCTGTCCTCTGTGACCTTTTCTATACAACAAAAAACAACTAAACTAGCAACAACAAGAGCAACAAGAGTAAGTGACACAGCAACTATAAGTCCAGTGTGTTCTCTCTTGTCTCCTCCATCCTTGTTGTTTCCTGCAAATGAGAGTCAGCAGTGAGTCAGCAGGTGTCAGGTAGGTGATGAGTGAAGAACACAACAGAATCCATTTCCTCTTCAAACTCCTGTCAGACATTATCTACTGCACTTTGATCCCATCACTCATACCAGCTGTTTTCTACAAAGTCTCATCAACACCAACATCTGATCTGTGATGTTTCACTCTCACATCAACAACCAGGAAGCAGCTTCAACTCTGATCCACACACACACACACACACACACTAACTCACCTGGTTCAACAACTCTCAGGTTGATGATGTTGATGGGGTCAGTTTCTAAAATGAAACTCTTCCTGTGGTTTGTTCTTCTCTGGACGACACGACACTCATACGTTCCAGTGTCATTGAATGTCACATTCCTCAGAATCAAAGACACGTCTCCATCCTTCTTCTCTCTGTCCTTCAGCTCCACTCGGTTCTTAAATGATTCATGTTCGTTGAATGATTCAGACCTACTGCCCCTCTGTAAAAAGACATATTCTGTCTCCAGATCAGTTCTGCTCCACTCCACAACTATAATACTGATGTTACTGTGAACTCCACATGGCAGAGTGACTGTGTCTCCAGGTTCAGCTGTGAGGTTTATCTGGTCTGAAGGAGAAAAAGAGGAGAGAGGTTAAAGATTTGTCAAACCAACACTTCTCTATGTTTGATCACAACACCCTGTTCTAACCTGTTGAATTGTATAAATGTGAATGTGGAAGCAGTGAAGGGACAGGAGGTCATGAACAAAAAGCTTCAGCACATTATTCTCATCATGATAGGGATCCAGTCCTCTGAACTACAGCCTCTTATCTGAGGATCACCAAACTACACTGATCACGGACTTCACTGACGTGTTAAACAAGCAGCGTGTTGGATCATAAAACACATGGATGTTGGTTTGAATCATCATTTCAAATAACAAGCTGTTGTATGAAACTGGGTTATTATTAATGGAGGTAACTGACTGTGGTCCACACTCTGACAGTACTGCAGCTTAACTCTGAACATTAGAGTTCAGGGAACAACTGAACATCTACTAACAGTTCTGATCTCCCTCTTCAACATATACTTTATACTTTATACTGTAAAAATGTGTTTTATTTGTATTTTAACATCAACTGTAGTAATGAGGAAGTTAAGCTGCAGCGAACAGACAGAGACAAAGGGTGAGTTCAGTTATTGATCAGGTTTGTTGGTTACAGTTAGTTTTCATCAGGGTGTTACTAAACCCTAAATTGAAACCTGTGGTTTCTTTTTGTTCTCCTCAGTTTATATTGAACCGTAAACCCGACTTCCTCTCTCACAACCTACCTTCAGCAGCAGTGTGGTGAAGCAAACATGTGATCAGAAAAAAGAATAAAATCCACTGTGAAAACGTCATCTTTACATTTTCTGATACTGATACTGTTAATTTTACTGTTGTGATTTAAAATAAATTTCTCCCCTCGTATGAATCTAAAAGTTTTCCTGCTTCCGATTCTTCTTCCGTGTTAAACGTCTCCTCATGCGCACTAGTATTTCTGCGCACTAGTATTTCTGCGCACTAGTATTTCTGCGCACTAGTATTTCTGCGCAGGTCCTCGTTTACTCACTCTTCTTCCTCCATAAACTACAATGATACAAATATAAATGTTTGTTGTATCTTTATTAACAGATATTGAAGTTTCTAAGTATTTAATTAGTTTGTTTTGTTTTTGTTGTTTTTGATCAATAAGTTCTGAACTCTGAATGAAGTCTGATGCTGCAACTTAACACTTTGTGAAGAGTTTTTAAAAACTACTTTATTGATATAAATTAAATTTCTTTCTTACTTTTTTACTGTGTGTATATGACATTTTAAAAACTATCTTGGAGCACACAGGTGATTTAACTATCAAGCCCCTCTCCTGTGAACCAGCTCCCAGTTCAGGTTCTGGAGGCAGACACCCTCTCTACATTTAAGACTAGACTTTAAACTTTCCTTTTTTATAAATCTTATAGTTAGAGATGGATCAGTGACTCCAGACAGGTCTGCTTCAGGCCTGGCTGGAACTTTTCCACCACCTTCACCATTAAAGTGAATTAAATTTGATGTGGAAATTGGAAACACTGTTTTAACTTCACCTACAAACTCTTAAACTCTCTACTAACAGAAACATACAGCTCCCACTTTAATGGAACATCTAAAGAGCATCAGTAAGAACATTAATTCTTACCTTAGACTTCATGATGAGGAGGATGGTTCCTTTAGCAAAGGAAAAAACAAAAGACTCATAATCTCTATGTTTCTAATGTAGGAGATACAGACAGAAGAACATCTGTCACTGCAGCTGAAACATTTAACAGTGTCAGTAACAAGGAAGAACAAGAAGTAAAAACACCTTTCTTGAGAAACAGGAATCACAGAGCTGATGTGTCAATCATCTACACAGCACAACACTTCATGTTCAAGATGTCTCAAGGTCTGTCTCACAGTCTGAATCCATCAACATGTAACATCAGAATGTATGAAATGGGAATTTTAATGCAGTTCAGTGTAAAATCACAGGATAACATTTGTACTTCACAGTAAATAGCATCAAATCTTCATCTTTGCTGTTAAACAACAACTTTTATAATCCTCATTATTATTATCCATCACTTCTGTAATGTCCTTATCTACAAAGATGTTCTCTCTTCTCAGTTTGACAATCTTAAATCTAAAGACGGTGAATTTCCAAAGTGACTTCAAAGAACTAGAGGCGACTGAGAAACTGCTGAATCACCTCAGTCTGAGCAGAAACAAGAAAATAACTGTCTTTACCAGCAGGTGGCAGCAGTTTGTGTTCATCATCTGAAAGAAAGAGCAGATAAAGGATCACAGATATACAAACTGTTTTTATATCACTCTCTCATCACAGACAGTTCACAGTTACTGCTAAGAGAGAATTGGTCTGAGAATAAGTGATTGACTCTGTGGTCCATTTATCCTCTTTATATTGAGTCACTAAGCTGAACAGCCAATCAGAGTGGTCTATTTCTCTGACATGTCTGCTGCTGATTCATCATGCTGAGCCTGCTGAAATGTCTCTAATTAGAGTCTGACTAGTGGGTCTCCCCACTTCAGAAAAATGTTCTCCCATTCTTCAGTGTGATCAGTTTAGAGAAGTTTACTTACCTTTAAAATGTGCTTTTAAAATCCAAACATGTCCTCACAATAAACTACAGTTTGTTTTTTTATTGTTGTAAATACGTTATGAACTAATCTATTCTAGATCCCCTAGTTCACTTTAACCACCACAGATAAAAGTCCAACTCAATCTGTGTCTGATTCTAAACTGAAGAATAAAACCAAACCTTCAACCAGTCTTTTAGATATAAAAATCAAAAACATTTCTAATAAACATCACTTTACAAACACACAGAGCTGAGAACAAACCTGTCCAGGGTGTACCCCACCTCTGGCCCAATGACAGCTGAGGTAGGCTGCCTGCCTGATCCACACTCACTAACTCACCTGGTTCAACTGTCAGGTTGTGTTACAGTTCCTCCCTCCCCCCGCCCGTCCTGGTTTGCTTGGGGCCGTCTGGGATCCGCCCCTTGCCGGGGGGGTTCTGTTCCAGTTCCTCCCTCTGCCCCTGTCTGCAGCTTTGGTTTTGTTTTGTTCTGGTCTCACCCTCCTGTCTCACACCATATATGGACTTCCTCCACTTTCCACTGAACTCCCCGGACTAATTGACTAATTCAGTTCACCTGTGCATCACTCTGTTTTAAAAGCACCCCTCAGTCCTCAGTTCGGTGCTGGTTTGTCACACATTGACATCACTTCTGTCATTCATGCTCATGTCGTTCATGCTGCACACTACTCCTCCTAAATCTGGTCAGTTTGTTTGTTCGTTTGTCCGTGAGGTCCCTGTCTGTTTTTGTTAGTCAGTTTGAATTGTTTGCTCTGTGTTCACGCTGTGTTTTTTGAGTTGATACTTTGTACTGTTGGTTTGTCTGTCTGTTAATGTTCTCCTGCCTTGTGCAGTGATTTTTGTTTGTTACTTTGTACGTTTAGTTTATTAGTTGGTTTTTGTCCGTGTTAGTGCGTAGGTTTTTAGTTGCTACTTTATGTCAGATTATGCTTTGTTGGTATTTGTCCACCGTGTGTTCGGGTCTCTTTTAGTTGATACGTTGTTAGTGTTTGTTAGTTCCCTGTGTCCCCTGCCCTTTTTGTTAATAAATATATATTTTTGTTCTTACTCGTTAGTCTGTTCGTAACAGGTTGATGGTGTTGATGGGGTCAGTTTCTAAAATCGATCTCTTCCTGTGGTTTGTTGAAGCAGTCTGTGTGTACACTTTATGAATATCTGTCAGTGAGTAAAAACCTCATCCAACCTATTTATATAACTCCACCTGTTGAAGTCTTTACCAAAGCTATCAGGAAACACTTTGTTATGGGAACAGAAGAGGTGAAGCACCTTTATGTACAGAGGTAAAGAGTTGTACCAACTATTCTATCCAGCTGAGTACATAGTGACCCCACAGGCAGAAAGATGTCATGGTAGAAAGCACAACACACACAGGAGAAGTGTTTTATTAAGTGACCAGTTAAACCAGGTTTAAGATTTATTTTCAGTAAATTCAGTTTCATAAATCCAACCTCAGTTACCAAACTGATCCTGACTCAACAACAGGATACCTTACAGGTAATTAAAATCCTGGGTGGAGCCCAAAAATGACTGATGTTGTGTTGACAATACTCATAAATTACTCTCTGTAGAGTTTTACATTTTGTTTTGTCTCTAGTCATCAGAAACTGATTTATACCAGGAGATCTACAGTCTCTACCATCTAAGTTCACAGATTTGTATTGATTAACCAGACAAGACGGTGATCTGTCACCTACCTGGAGGTGAGAGGCAGCTTTTAGTACAGAAAACTCTGCAGTAAATTAGGTTTCAATTCAGTAAATACTGACAATACCATCAGGACCAAGAAGCTGAACCAGGGACTAGTGGACAGTGTCTCTATGTCCTGAGCCACACTTGGAAGATATGATATGATTTGAAGCTAAATATGAACCTGTAACTACAGCAGCATTACATGGACAGATAAACTTTAAAAGGTAAAGTAGTAATATCAGCATGTCAAGTATAAAAGGTAAAGTGCAATAATTAATGGTAACAAGACACAATAAAACAACACGGACGACAAAAGTAGGGAGTAGTAACACTAAAGAGACACGTGTGAAGGTTTCAATAATTATTAACAGTATAAAATGCTCAAAAACTCCAGGACTAACAGGTATGTAGACAAACAAAGGCACAAAGCAAAGGACTCCAGCAGGAGCAGGAGACGGGACCATGAGGTCAACAGGCACCAATCACCAACGAGCGCTGGCTGCAGGAAATGTAAATAGACATGAGCAACATTAACAGTTTAACTTAATATCTAAACTGGTTTTGACTAGTTGACTTGTAAATGGTCACAGAACTATTTATTACATTTAAAGTCCATTAAATCTCATTTTCAGTGCAGCAGGTGAACTTCTATTTGTAAAATGAATAAACTTCAGTGTAACCATCATCTCACTAACGTAACAGTGAACTGGGATCAGAAGTGATACTCGGTGGTGACTGCTACGATGTCATCAAAGTCCTGGGTGGATGCTGCTGTTGGTTCATTATCTGTCAGAGGAAATAATCAGAAACTTTAGATTCAGGTTATAGAAAAAAAAAATCAACACGACATAAATAAAATGATAAAAACAAATATTAAGAACTACTATGATTGACTGACTGATTGTGTTGAGTGTTTGTTAATTCAGTGACTGATTCAGAGTGTTACCTGTGGGTCTGTGTCGATATAAAGACACCATGAGGAGAGTGGAGATGAAGTACGGACAGAACACCACCAGGTGGAGGACCAGTCTGAACACAAGCTGGAGGGAGGTGGAGGTAGGTGGTGGGGTGGCAGATGTCGCTGGAGATGTGGTTTTATTTTCTGTAGAGAGAATCCACCTGTTCAGGTGAATGTGTGGATGAAATAAATGTTGAACTCAGAGTTTTCCTCCTGACCTGTGACAGAGATCCAGCTGGGTGGAGACTCTCCATGACTGCTGATGTGACACTTGTAGAGGCCTTCATCAGACTTGGTAACATGGTGGATGGTCATGTGACCTGTAGGCTCAGTCCTGATGAGGGAGCCATCTTTATAGAAATCAGCTGGGAGCTTGGAGGGAGGGCTCTTTGTTTGACAGTGCAGAGTGACATCATGTCCCTCCATCACAGGGAGGACAGGACTCTGCAGGATCACTGATCCACCTCAACACAGAGACAAACTACAGCATTTCATCCATTTCCACACAGACTCATCAACACTAACTCCACAGTCTGATCTTACCAGAGACAGTGATGTTGATGATGCTACTGGTTGATCCCTCTCTGGACTCACACCAGTAAACTCCACTGTCCCATGTGAAGATGTAGTTGATTTTACAGGAAGAACCTGCTGGTTGTTCTCCCCAGTCAGCTCCACACTCAGCTCTATTGTCTGTGGTTGTGTTCCTCCTCAGTGTCCATCCAGCAGAGCTGTCGTCCTCCTCACAACTCAGAGACACAGACTCATATTTAAACAGCTGAGATCTGTTCGGACTCACAGTCAGACGAGCTGAAACGATGAAAGATTTAGAAAACACAATATAATTTCAGGAAAAGTCTGCTAATATTTACTAATTTTCTTAACATCTGTGAAGAATCTGAAGCATGTTTCCTGTGTCACATGTCAACAGGTTCTGTATTATACAGGGTTCTACTACAGATCTCCTCAGTTAATTTGTTTTAGTCAACAGCACAGATCTTGTCAAACTCAGTTCAACAATCATTTATTGATTCTTTTTGAATTACTAAGATCCTAAATACTGAATTGTGTGAACAATCAGTCGTCACATCCTCCTCACTAACATGTCTCCCAGTCTTTCTCAGACACAACCAGTGAGTTTCATACTATGAAAGAAGTTTACTGACCTTGGTTTATTCTGCAGCACAGCAGTGACACTACAGCTAAAGAGAAACAAGAGGTTCATTGAGTTTAGAGCAGTCACAGAGTTACATTCAATTACAGTAGAACTGTTAAACAGTGATATGTTCAATTTAAATTAAGTCATGAAACATATAACGATACATGATTCATTTAAAGGAAACACAATCTATTACGTGTTACATTAAAAAATCACAGGACATGAACTCAGGTTAAATATTTGATGCAATGGTTTCACTTGAAAATCTGTCTGATGAGAATGTGAATCACTTAAAGTTTAGCACGACCGCTCTGTGGTTCCAACAGTCACATCCCAGTAAGGAGGGACTGGGTCTGAATCCTCTGGGTACTAATAGTTCCTCCATGTCTAAAATCCCTGAGTTGTCCTTAATTACATTTTCATCAGTGGGACTAAACATTATCTAGAATTTAGTGACTGAGTGAAGCTGTTTGCTTTTCTAGCTCAGATCAGTTTCATGCGTTTCTCTTCCTGTATTGTCGACACATCTGTCAGTCACAGCAGCTACGTTTGACTTTCTCTAGACTTGAAGCTGTTCACTTTCCACTCTAGTATCTAATCTTCATTTCCCAACGTGCCACATATGCTGAACATGTAATTATTGAATCAGAACATGTTGTACTTACAGAGTAGATACTGAACAGATGTTTGTCCCATCATACACTTGGTGGTCTGAGATCAACATGCTGTGAAGTATTCAGTCAGTCCGAGGTGTTAAAATGAGGTGTTTCCTGTGTTTTCTCTGTTATAGTTGAGAGGAAAGTTGTTGCAGACTGTGATAAAAGTTGCTCTGTGAGCATTTAGCTGTGAAATTCATTCATTTCCCTGAACTTTACTCAGACTGATTCTTAATCTGTTGTTTCTCTGAACAGGAAGGTCAGGGGTCAACATACAACTCTAAAACCCACTGAATAAAACACGGTTTACAGATACAGGCACAGTCCAAGTATCAGTGTGTAAACACAAACAGAAATACTTTAATGATGTTTGAAATGTGAGCCAGTCTAGATACTATCTACAAAACACAGTCTCTGACTAAAGAGTCCATCCAGACTCTGTACAACACACCAGACCTCTGCCACCCTTTGACAGAAGAAAGAGTTAATATTTAGTAAAATATTATATTCAGTGTGGATAGTCAGAGTGTAGGGAGTTAAAAACCAGATACTACAAATCCACCAAAGAACCAACATTACAAACAAGGGACAAAGAAAATAACTTCAACATAGTCCTGCAAGAAGAGAAGTTAAAGAGCAGCCTGGTTCAACTAGGACTGCCTGATTTAAATAGGTGGGGAGTCCCAACCAGATTAAACACAGCCTTGGTGTGAGTACTTTGTTCATGCTGGATACCAACAGTAAGAAGTACAAGAAACAAGCAGGTACAGCTTTGTTGGAATATATAAAAATGATTATGACTTCACAGAGCGAAGGTGGCGGAGGATGAGCCTCTCCATGGTCCTCATGAGGTGGAAGGTCAAGGCTTCTGGGTCTGTAGTGGTTTGGCTCTCTAGCGTGCTTTGTCTTAGGAACTGGCACCACACAGGAGGTCCTCCATAGCTCAGGGACCATCTCCAGACTCAGGCTCAGGTTGAAGACGTATGTGACCTCATAGAGCTGGTCAGCACAGTTTCTGAGCAGTCTGATGCTGTCAGGACCTGCGGTATGTTACTCAATGTTCAAATGTTTTTGTGTGTAATGGCTGCTGCAACACCAAAATTTCATCTTGGGGATCAATAAACTATCTATCTATCTATCTGTCTATCTATCTACAATCTATCTATCTATCTATCTATCTATCTATCTATCTATCTATCTATCTATCTGATCTTTAGCCGCCTCAGTTCTCTCCTCACCTGATCTGCTGTTAAGGAGAGGGGGGTGGAGGCAGGGGGGCACACATGGGCTGTTTATGGAGGGGGGTGATGTGGAGTGATTTGAATTGGAATTGACATGCGAATCAGGACAATGATCCTAATCATCAAAGTAAATCTACTGCAGAATGACTTCTTCCTGTGTTTCACATGTTATTCTGTAGACTTCTCTTTGCTGCGTGTTGTCATGATGCTGAACTCTGTCATTTTATTCTAAATCTCATTTCATTTTAGATACTTTCAGCTTTTAATTCAGTTTCAAAGTCAGTTTACACTGAATCTCAACACCTCTTCTCTAAACTCAGCTATAGATATAGAAATGATACAGATTGTACTTACAGAGCAGACACTGCAGAGCTGCTTGATCCATTGTATGACTTTACAAAACATCTACACTGAGTTTGGTCGCAGCAGTTCCCACTTCCTTCCTCATTGTAACTAACTAGTCAGTGTGTTTCCTCTCCAGCAGATGGCAGAATAGAGCTTATTTAGTTTATATTAGCACACACATGCCTCCTGTGATAGACTGCTGACCTGTCCAGGGTGTACCCCACCAATCACCCAATGGCAGCTGGAATTGGCTCCAGCACAGTTTTACTTACTGATAATTAGATAATAAGATAATAAATGTACTTACAGCATCCAACAAACATAAAGACATTGACCATAAACACTGAAGTAAATCTACTACAGAATGGCTTCTCAGACAGAGTCCAGACCTCAACCCACTAGAGATGCTGTGGAGTCACATGAAGAGAGACATTCACACCAAACCTCCTCAGAATATGGCTGATCTGAAGCAGTTCTGTAGGAACCAATGGTCCACAGTTCCTCTTGGATATGGTGCAGGTCGTCTACGGCAGTCTGTTAGTGTGTACGGCTGTGGACTGATCCACTGCTCAGTCACAGAGTCACAGTAGATCTTGGAAATAGGTCTCTGGAAGAAGAACGTTCAAGTCTTCACAGTGTGATGACGTCAGGAGCCAGAATGAAACCAGCAACACAACATTTTACACTTTCACACTTTCTGTTGTTGCTATTGTAAAACCTGCATAAGGTTTGTGGGGCTGCAGCTGGTGAAGGAGCAGTGGACAGTTTCTGTGAGTCTCTGCTTCCTGCCTCGTATGGACCTTGGGTTCAGTGACTCAGATTCAGTAACATGCTACTGTTACATGTTACTGCCGAGATAATATGCTGCCATCTGCTGGCTGTTTCCAGTCTGCTCAGTGTGATCCTCTGACAGTGATTCAGTAGGAACTGGCCGTGAAGTGACACCACAAAATACTAGAAAACTCCCAAAGGGGTGTCTGTGGGTGGAGAAGTCCAGGACAGATGGTTTGATTCCTGGTTGGTCCTGGATCACAGAGGTTGTAGATTTGTTAAGTTGAATCCTTCAGACACTGTTCAAGTCCAGGTTCTTTGAACTAGTTTGATGCTTTTGATTCCAGCTCTGATCAAACCTGCATCAACATGTTCAACAGGTCAGAGAAGTTCCAAACATAAACCCTGCTCTGGAGATTTTAATATTTACTTTGAGAATCCAGAAGACCCTCTGAGAACAGCATTTAGGTCCATATTGGACTCGCTAGGAGTAGATCAGTGTGTAGTAGGACCCACTCATAAAGCGGGTCACACTTTAGATTTAATAATATCATTCGGTTTAAGTATAAGAAATTTACTTACGCTCCCACTGTCTGAAGTTCAACTACAGTGTGTCATATTAACAATGTATACTCAGCGCCGCGCTATCGCATTAAACGTACATTTACATCAACTACCGCACAGAGCTTTATTAGTAATCTTCCAGAGTTATCAACTTTGATTGGATCACCGTCTGACACCACAGAACTAGACCAGGCGACTGAATATCTCGAGTCATCATTACGTTATACCTTAGATAATGTAGCTCCAGTTAAAAGAAAAGTCATCAGAGATAAGAAACTTGCTCCCTGGTATAACGATGACACGCGCGTCTTAAAACAGACTGCTCGAAAGTTAGAACGTAAATGGCGCCAAACTAAATAGTTAGTATTCCAGATAGCGTGGAAGGAGAGCATCCTGAACTATAAAAAAGCTCTTAGTGCAGCTAGATCAACGTATCTCTCCACTCTCATAGAAAACAACAAAAACAACCCTAGATTTTTATTTAATACAGTAGCCAAATTAACTAGAAAGAAAACTACTGCAGATATCTCCACGACAACGTTGTGCAGTAGTGAGGACTTCATGAACTTTTTCAACAACAAAATTGTAAATATAAGGCAGAAAATTCAAGCTTTGAAACCAGACAATTTAGTTGACGCAGGTGACGAGCTAACCTCAGCAGATCAGTACCTAGATTACTTTACTCCTCTTGAAGAGAATGAACTAATTTCACTCATCTCTTCTGCAAAATCTTCAACCTGTACATTAGACCCTATACCGACACACTTTCTAAAACAGATAGTGCCAGAAATAATAGAACCCCTGCTGACAATCATAAATTCCTCACTCAGCTGTGGGTATGTCCCAAAGTGTTTTAAATTAGCAGTTATTAAACCGCTAATCAAGAAACCTGATCTCGACCCCTGTCAGCTGTCAAATTACAGGCCGATATCAAACCTCCCCTTTATCTCAAAGATTCTCGAAAAGATAGTAGCTGGGCAGCTATCCTCGTATCTTCATAGAAATAACATACACGAACTCTATCAGTCAGGATTTAGGCCTCATCACAGCACAGAGACGGCACTTGTTAAAGTAGTAAATGACCTCCTATTGGCCTCTGATCAGGGTAGTGTCTCTATGCTTGTGCTACTCGATCTCAGTGCAGCTTTCGACACCATTGACCATAGTATTCTCCTTCACAGACTAGAAAATGTTGTTGGAATTAGGGGAACGGCCCTCTCCTGGCTTAGGTCCTATTTGACTGATCGTTATCAGTATGTAGATCTAAATGGCGATTACTCCACCTGCTCTCCAGTGGAGTTTGGTGTTCCACAGGGTTCAGTTTTAGGCCCCCTGCTTTTTTCCCTCTACATGCTTCCTCTGGGCAACATTATCCGTAAACATGGTATTAACTTTCATTGTTATGCTGACGACACACAGTTATATGTTTCATCAAAACCAGATGAGATCAAACAGCTTAATAAAGTTGAGCAATGTGTAAAGGATATACGAGACTGGATGCTAATTAACTTCCTTCTGCTAAATCCTGATAAGACAGAAGTACTAGTTATAGGATAACCTGCAGCTAGAAGCAAGATGTTAGACCACACCGTAACTCTAGATGGCCTTTCCGTTACATCTAGTGCTACAGTCAAAGACCTTGGTGTGATTCTAGATTCCAGTCTTTCATTTGAAGCTCATGTAGATAATATCACCAGGACAGCTTTCTTTCACCTCAGAAATATTGCCAAGATAAGGAATATTTTGTCACTAAATGATGCAGAAAAATTAGTCCATGCTTTCATCACCTCTAGGTTGGACTACTGTAATGCCTTACTGTCTGGCTGTTCAACCAGGTGCATAAACAAGCTTCAGTTAGTTCAGAATGCAGCAACAAGAGTCCTCACTAGAACCAGAAGATATGATCACATCACGCCTATCTTATCTACACTTCATTGGCTCCCTGTGAAATTTCGCATTGATTTTAAAATACTACTTTTGACATTTAAAACATTAAATGGTCTCGCGCCACAGTATCTGAGTGAACTGCTAGTGTCTTATGATCCACCACGCCTACTTCGCTCAAAGGATGCTGGCTGCCTGTCAGTACCTCGTATCCTAAAAACTACAGCTGGGGGCAGAGCCTTTTCTTACAAAGCCCCAAAGTTATGGAATAGCCTTCCAAATAGCGTTCGGGACTCAGACACAGTCTCAGTGTTTAAGTCTAGGCTGAAAACCTATTTATTTAGTCAAGCATTTGAGTAAATAGATTTGGGAAGGACTCATGGACGTAGAGCATTATGGTGAACTGGTGTGTTTAGATGCTGTCTTCCCAACTCTCACTGCTCACTCGGGTTTGTTGATGGTGAAGTTATTGGTTGCTCTACATCCCAGGGAGCCCTCATCTCTGTGTTTCCTTCTGAACCCACCCTTTTAGTTAGGCTGTCATAATTAGTCCTGCCGGAGTCCCTGCTGCACTATTCTAAATATACATTCACCTCAAACTTTATCTGACTGTGATCATAACTGTTATCTGTCCTCTTCTCTCTCTTTCCCTCTCCCTCTCTCTTTTCCCTCTTCCTGTCTCTCTGTCGAGCTACACGTCGTTCCACCCTTTACCCTCTGGACCTGTCTGACTCGTCCTGATGCCCAACTTCTGGCTGGAGATCTCGTCGCTCGGATCCACCGTTTGCCCTATGGGATGCGTTTGGAGACTGGAGTTGGTCAAACACTACTATGAAGTCCGTTTTAGCCTCGGCGGACGTCGGAAGCTTTTTCCAGGAGGTCTCGACTCAACGCTCGATAGTCCAGGAATGGAACAAGTCTGCCTGCAATAACTAACTGGACTCCATATTAACTTAAAGACATTAACTGTTACACTGGACTGCCTGCTGCCTACACAGCATGTAATCACCCATATGAGGATGGGTTCCCTGTTGAGTCTGGTTCCTCTCAAGTTTTCTTCCTGTTGCCTTCTCAGGGAGTTTTTCTTGCCACTGTCGCCCTCGGCTTGTTCATCAGGGACAATCTGATTTCATGATTCATACACATTCACTGTTCGTGTACTGTTCTTTGGTTGTGTAAAGCTGCTTTGTGACAATGTCAATTGTAAAAAGCGCTCTACAAATAAAATTGAATTGAATTGAATTGAATTGCTCATCATTAACATTACTGCTAAAGACAGAGTCAGAAATCAAAGATGAAGTCAAACTTTATTGACAAATTAAGTTTGACATATTTATGTAGAGTACAGAAAATTAAAAGCACCAGTAAATAAAAGAAGCTGCACACAACAAACAACAGTTTACAATAGTTAATGCAGATATAGAATTTAGTAGGTTGGTAGTAGAAGAACAGAAGAAGAAGAATGAGTCTTCAAATGTAAAAAAAAAAGTAAAAGCTGAATCATCATTTAACAGGTTGATGAGGTTAAACTCTGCAGGACTGAACTGATCCAACAGTTTGTTTTACTGAATCAGGTTTTAGTGTTAATGTTTTTATTTTATTTCTATGTGTTTACAGAGTATTTTAGTAAATACTGTTACTGTATACAGTATAACATGTAGAACAGACAGTCAGGAACAAACATCACAGATTTTAGTGTTAAATGATAGATACTAGTGTTAGATCACAGATTTTAGTGTTCTCCTATCTGAGTTCTGATGATGTTCACCTTCAACATTAGCAGGTAGTTAGTATGAATCCTGTCCTCTGTGACCTTTTCTATAAAACACAAAACCAACAATAGCAGCAACAACAAGAGCAACAACAGTAAGTGACACACCGACTATCAGTCCAGTGTGTTCTCTACTGGGACCTGTAGAAAAAACAGATGAGAGTCAGCAGGTGTCAGGTAGGTGATGAGTGAAGAACACAACAGAATCCATTTCCTCTTCAAACTCCTGTCAGACATTATCTACTGCACTTTGATCCCATCACTCATACCAGCTGTTTTCTACAAAGTCTCATCAACACCAACATCTGATCTGTGATGTTTCACTCTCACATCAACAACCAGGAAGCAGCTTCAACTCTGATCCACACACACACACACACACACACACCCACACACACACACACACACACACACACACACAGCCTTGTCTTTATTACATGGTGTGGACACAAGACGGGACCATGCGTTCTGGGGACCACCCTTTCTGGGGGTTCTACAGCACTGCAAAAAATCAGGTAGGATCCTGGAATGGAGCTAAATGTGCTTGTCACTTTAAATTGCTAATAAGACAAAGTAGAGTTCCATGCTCTGACTAGACACCTCTTTCTGGGGACTTGTCTGGTATTTGGTTACAGGTGGGGTCACAATATACACACTGTCTTGCTTTTCTTGCTTTATGTGGACTTATCCATTTTATATGATATATATAATGGTATTTTATGAATATATTGTCATTAATGGGAACAGCACTTCAGTGGAATTGTTTCCATTCTCTGTTTACACAAAGTTACATTTCTCCAATCCAGTTATTTTTTCCAAATAAGTGCGAGGCAGATAACTTTCATATTCAAAACTTTAATTTTATCTTAATCTTTCTAAATCTTTAATAATTTTCTTACTGTGGTTCCTGATAATACCACTTTTAGTAAAAAAAAAATATTCTGGTGCAGCTGTTCATTTTTAGACAACATTCTGCTTTTGCGCATCAAATAAATAATAAAAAAAAAGATTACATAAGACTTGTCAATAAAACAAATGAAAAACCTAATTATTGAAATAATAAAAGCAATTTTAGTTGCAACCTTGTAAAATTGTCCTATTGTGTATTTGAACCACAATACTAGTACTAGAACTAGTATCAAAAATGAAGACAATCCAAAACTTTACTCTTTCTAATACAGAGTATTTGATTGCTTAACAAGATAATGGAACCAACAGTTTAAACAAGCTTTAGGGGATCATTTTAAACTTTTCTCTTGAGAGCTGTAATTCGATTCTTAATATAGAATTTTATGGCCGACCAATCTCTGTCTTTGAGCGCTACTTTCTCAAGTTCAAGACACTTATCACAGTCGCTTTTCCTTGGAACCTGACATGAAGTGATAAAGGACATCATGTGCTTCTCCACGGCATGTATCTCCTCTTCATCCCATGTCCTTCTCTTGAAAGGTTGGCGACCTGTACAATTACACAACCCAAATGAATATTTGTAATATGATTCTCTATGTAACTGCGATGGGAATGCTCTTGATTAACAAAAATCATGTTAAGACTTAAAATGTACTTGGAGACGACAAGATTATGTATCAGAGTTAAGGGGAGAAGCATAATGCTTAAAAATCTTCTGCAACAGATAAAATACATTTTCATGCAAACAAAATAAAAAAAATTAAATTGTTGATAACGTGACCTCTCTTTTTTGGTGACTTGTGATGACTTGTGGTGGCTTGTGGAGGTGTTATAGAGCCCTGCTGTGGTGGCGCATCACTATGGTTTGCATCTGGCAATGTTGCCTTGTCCTCTTTCCTCTGACTAGATGTAACCAGACACTCTGAAAACCATAACCATAAAAAAAGATTAATGAATAAGTATTAACATTTATAGTATTTATGTGTGAATATGAGAACTATGGAACCTTTAGCAATGAGAAGAAGTAGATCCTAAAAATAAGATAAAAAATGTAATAACAAATCCATCACAGTGTTACTAATTACAAATTTCTCTGTCAGCTGGACACACCCTGTTCCCTAGATTTCTCTGTTTACATTAAGAAAATTTCGCTTTATGTGCCTTTCAAGCTATAGAACATATTAACAAATGTATAAAAATAATTTTCACTACCATATTTGTTTACACTCATGCTTTAGCCAAGGAGCTCTAATTTGTCTGCTGATATTTAAAATGCTGCACACCAATTTTTAACAAAGCACAGGGAGCACATTCGTCCAGTGTTAGCCTCTCTTTACTGGCTACTTGTTGGTTTTAGAATTCATTACACAATTTTGGTTATTAATTAGAAGACTCTACAAGTTAAGAACCTGAGTACATTTCTGAATTGTTATGCCCACAGTCTCTTTCTCAGATCAGTTAACTAGTGTTGATGAGATTTTCCAAAAGCCTGACTTACAATGAACGGAAATATAACCTGGAATGTTCTCCTGTCACTATTAGGTTATCTGGTTCAGATAACTTAAAGTCTGGTTATAAAAAGGAGGAATCCTCACCTCTCTGAAATAGAACCAAAACTATATAGTTTCACCATAAAGGAAGATTTGTTATAGAGCTGATTTTTTGACTTACTTACTCTTGCATGGTCAACCTAAAAAACTGTAAATTATAGGTACATGAGCAAAATCCAAGGGACACTGAACACTTGTTCAGCACTCTCAGACAAAAGAAATCCTACATTTGGACATCTATAAAGTACATGAGACAATTTTATGGGTATTACTGAATGCATAGCAATGGTTACATTTAGAACAATATAACAATGCTTACCTTGTGAGTCTGACTCATATGCTGCTCCAGTGTCGCTGTCCTGCTGCACACCTTCTGTGGAGGGTTAGAAGAGCAATTGGGAGGGAGGAGAATGGCTGTTAGTGAAAGCCGAATACACCTTCTTTAATTCTGACATACCCCAGTAAAGGCAAAGTAATTACTTTAAAGATTAAAATCTATAAAGAAAGATAGATAGTACCCTCTGGATCAATGGTGATGTCATCCAGGGTTTTGCCCTTGAATTCTGCCAGGCGACCCTGGTTCACAGCCATGAGGACTTTGCTAATTTTAGCAAGCTGGAGGGTGCCCTCAGGAAGTCTGTAGAACTGCCGATGCACTCTTATGTCATGGCCAAGAAAATCAGCTAACTGATCTAGTTCTGTGTTGCTGAGATTAAGAACTTGAGATAGGGTTGCTGTTTGTTTACGTAGTTTTGTAGAGGTGAGACTTTCTGGAGTTGTTGCTCCACAAACCTTGGCAAAATGTCGAAGGCAATCAGATCCACGGTAGCAAGTCATTGTAGATGGTCTTGCAAACAAGTAAGTGTTTTTCTCCAGAACCCCACATTCTTGGCGTTTGCTGACAAGCAGATCCAATGCTTCCTGCATTGCTGGGGTGAGAAGGACAGGAACTTTTCTCCCCCTTTTTCCTCTTATCTCTATTCTCCTGAAGTGTTGACAGAGCTTCTTTTCCAGATCTGAGAGGGCTTCATTCACATCTTCCTGAGGGCCTGATGAATTTTGACACAAATATGCAGAAAGAGGCATTTTTGACACCTCCCCTGCTCTTCGCCGATTAAACAAAATGACTTGTGTCAAAGTAACCTTGGTAAGCTGTGTCCAAGTCTGAGGGGAGGTTTCTTTGGACAAATCATTGTAGAAGTGTTGTTGCTGCTCATCTAAGTAAGAATGGAGAGTCTGGACATCTTTTGTGTAAGGAAGCAAAAGAGGAGAGTTCCACTTAGACTCCTGCAATGTTCTTAGAGATGCAGCTGATATCATTTCATTCCATCTGGTTTCATAGACTCTGCGGAAAGTACGAGCATCTTTCGCTGCACTGTAGTTGCTCTGTACGTTAGCTTGGCTCTCAAGAAGCATTGAAATCTTCGACAAGGTGTGTCCAATTTTGAGAGCAAGACTTGGGCACTTGTATGTATTTGTTTCACTGTCATAACCTGCTAGATGTTTGACTGATTGAACAACATGCATGAAATTTGCAGGCTTGATGTGATCTTGAATGGTTTTCAATGAAGTCATTTTTCTTGAGGATATCAGAAGCCTTCCCAGCTCTCTCAGTTTTTGACGAATGTATTCATGTTTGCCAGCATCATATCCAAGCCTGTTGTACAGATGGTCACCAAACTCCATGATAGTAACATCAGATTTAACTGCATAATATACTTCATCTTGGACCATTTTGTTCAACAGCTTCCAAACTTCTTCTTTGACACCAGGTGGTGGGGGTACAGCGAATGCACAGAGTGCCTGGACACGGGTTTTCCCAGGTTTTTGTTCAACAGCTGGCTTGAACTTGCACGTCATCCTGTGTCGCCACAGGACTTTCTTGGTGAACAAGCCTTGACAATATACACAATGCAAGAAATCCTGTGCTGAAGAATGCTGTTTTGGTTGCTTGCGAGGAACAAGCTTTCCAGCACCAGAATTTAATACCTCAACATTGTGTGCAAAGTTTCCTCTGTTTCTCAAATGCTCCAGATGCATCCGTCTTTCTTTTGAGCCTTTAGGAAAAGACAAAGCCAGTGCAACCTCTGGTTTATTGTGATGAGCACGTTCCAAATGCCTTGCCATTTTTAGACACCCTAACTGACAGTACAAACAATACTGCTTTTTGTTGTACATTCTTGACCCATTCTCTTTTTTACAAACAGCAGGAATGAAAAGTGAACCATCATCCACTCCATCTTTGGTGAGGGAGGAGGTACTATCAGGAAGATTGTTCTCGAGTTGAGCTGTTGACTTTTCAAATTGTTTGGCAGTGTCCGCCCTTTTACTCTTCTTTGATGTGTGAACGCAATTGGTTGTAGGACTGCTTGAAGGACGTCGTTTACGTCTCCTACCAGAGTTTCTTTCTTTTTTCTTCTTTGAATTGGGAAATCCGACTGTTGCCTCTGCCTGTTTAACTGGCTTAATAACTGTGCTTGTATCTGTACTGTCAGAAGAATCTTCAATTGTCTGAGGAATATATTCCTCTCCACTGCCGTTTGAAATGGGGTCAAAAAGCTCATCCGAATCAAAATCAAGTTGTCTGTTCATCTTTGGAAAAGAAAAATTGAAAGTGAGCACACACATTAAACATATGCTATGCACACACTACTTAAATTCTGCAAATTATAAGTAAAAAAATATTTTGAATATGTCCTCAATGTATATTTTTCTTACATGTAAGCTTTTGGTTCTTCTCAGCCTTGGGATAAAATCTCTATCGTGTTCAGAGAGATCAGACTCAGAAGAAGGACTACATGCCTAGAATGCCCCAAAGTTAGTTAGTTTCATTTATCGTAATGTATAGAAAAATTATACAGGTGTGTAGTAAAACAATTCATTTAAAGGATCAAAATATGTAGTAACATATAACTGACACGTTGGGTTTAACTGGACAGGACTATCTTTCCCTGGACCCCACAATGACAACACACCTGACAGCTGTGTGTGGGCGAGAGGGAGTGGTTATAGCTGGTCCCCAGAACGTTTTAAAAAACAAGAATGTGCTAGCCAGAGTAATTATGACTACATACAGAACTGTGCTACTCTAAGAAAACCCTCAGTAGATGCCACCTGCTAATACTGCACATTTGACTAGAGTACCAACAATCAATCACAGTCAAAAATACTGATAACTAAAACATGGACACATAAAAGACTAGAAGTGAAATCCAGCATTTAATTACTACCTGAATCCTGGAGACTGACATTCTCTGAAGAGTCTCCTCTGATGTTCTGGACTCCTCAGCCTCAGTAGATTGAGCAACAGTTGCTTGTTCTTCAACCTATGGAGTGAATTCAACATCGGTATTCAGCACATGATCAGCGTTAACATTTACACTAATAAACAGTGCATTAGGCACATATAAACAGAACCAATATAGGACGTGGTGATGTAATTTAAATAAAGTCTCCAACTCAAAATAACAGGTACAGTTGATAGGTTCAAATTGGTACAGATTTCTGGCATAAATATGTTGTCCACTGAAGCACTTCTGTAATCATTACACTTAAGAATAGGAAAAGCTGAAGTGTGGAACTACTAAATTTGCCTGTGCCCACCAGCTGGTATGACTGAGACCAAATAAATTGACCATAACTTCATTTACATGGATCGTATATGGGACTGTATTATATTTGTGGACAATAACTGACTATTACAAAGATTAAATGTGCATACTACTGTTTACCTAACGTGGACCCCACAATGACAACAGACCTGACAGGTGTGTGTTTGTGAGAGGGAGTAGTCAAAACCTAAAGTCTTCTACAACTTTTCCTGGACCCCACAATGACAACACACCTGACAGGTGTGTGTGGGTGAGAGGGAGTGGTTATAGCTGGTCCCCAGAACGTTTTAAAAAAAAACAACACTGTGCTAGCCAGAGTAATTATGACTACATACAGAACTGTGCTACTCTAAGAAAGCCCTCAGTAGATGCCACCTGCAATACTGCACATTTGACTAGAGCACCAACAATCAATCACAGTCAAAAATACTGAAAACTAAAACATGGACACATAAAAGACTAGAAATGAAATCCAGCATTTAATAACTACCTGAATCTTGGAGACTGACATTCTCTGAAGAGCCTCCTCCGATGTTCTGGACTCCTCAGCCTCAGTAGATTGAGCAACAGTTGCTTGTTCTTCAACCTATGGATTGGATTCAACATCAGTATTCAGTACACAATCAGCGATCACATTTACGCTAATCAACAATGCATTAGGCACATATAAATAGAACCAATAAAGGATGTGGTGATGTAATTGAAATAAAGTCTCCAACTCAAAATAAAACGGACATTTGATAGGTTCAAATTGGTACAGATTTCTGGCATAAATATGTTGTCCACTGAAGCACTTCTGTAATCATTACACTTAAGAATAGGAAAAGCTGAAGTGTGGAACTACTAAATTTGCCTGTGCCCACCAGCTGGTATGACTGAGACCAAATAAATTGACCATAACTTCATTTACATGGATCGTATATGGGACTGTATTATATTTGTGGACAATAAATGACTATTACAAAGATTAAATGTGCATACTACTGTTTACCTAACGTGGACCCCACAATGACAACAGACCTGACAGGTGTGTGTTTGTGAGAGGGAGTAGTCAAAACCTAAAGTCTTCTACAACTTTTCCTGGACCCCACAATGACAACACACCTGACAGGTGTGTGTGGGTGAGAGGGAGTGGTTATAGCTGGTCCCCAGAACGTTTTAAAAAACAAGAATGTGCTAGCCAGAGTAATTATGACTACATACAGAACTGTGCTACTCTAAGAAAGCCCTCAGTAGATGCCACCTGCAATACTGCACATTTGACTAGAGCACCAACAATCAATTACAGTCAAAAATACTGAAAACTAAAACATGGACACATAAAAGACTAGAAGTGAAATCCAGCATTTAATTACTACCTGAATCTTGGAGGCTGACGATCTCTGAAGAGTCTCCTCCGATGTTCTGGACTCCTCAGCCTCAGTAGATTGAGCAACAGTTGCTTGTTCTTCAACCTATGGAGTGAATTCAACATCAGTATTCAGTACACAATCAGCGATAACATTTACGCTAATCAACAATGCATTAGGCACATATAAACAGAACCAATAAAGGACGTGGTGATGTAATTGAAATAAAGTCTCCAACTCAAAATAAAACGGACATTTGATAGGTTCAAATTGGTACAGATTTCTGGCATAAATATGTTGTCCACTGAAGCACTTCTGTAATCATTACACTTAAGAATAGGAAAAGCTGAAGTGTGGAACTACTAAATTTGCCTGTGCCCACCAGCTGGTATGACTGAGACCAAATAAATTGACCATAACTTCATTTACATGGATCGTATATGGGACTGTATTATATTTGTGGACAATAACTGACTATTACAAAGATTAAATGTGCATACTACTGTTTACCTAACGTGGACCCCACAATGACAACAGACCTGACAGGTGTGTGTTTGTGAGAGGGAGTAGTCAAAACCTAAAGTCTTCTACAACTTTTCCTGGACCCCACAATGACAACACACCTGACAGGTGTGTGTGGGTGAGAGGGAGTGGTTATAGCCGGTCCCCAGAACGTTTTAAAAAACAACACTGTGCTAGCCAGAGTAATTATGACTACATACAGAACTGTGCTACTCTAAGAAAGCCCTCAGTAGATGCCACCTGCTAATACTACACATTTGACTAGAGCACCAACAATCAATTACAGTCAAAAATACTGAAAACTAAAACATGGACACATAAAAGACTAGAAGTGAAATCCAGCATTTAATAACTACCTGAATCTTGGAGACTGACATTCTCTGAAGAGCCTCCTCCGATGTTCTGGACTCCTCAGCCTCAGTAGATTGAGCAACAGTTGCTTGTTCTTCAACCTATGGAGTGAATTCAACATCAGTATTCAGTACACAATCAGCGATAACATTTACGCTAATCAACAATGCATTAGGCACATATAAACAGAACCAATAAAGGACGTGGTGATGTAATTGAAATAAAGTCTCCAACTCAAAATAAAACGGACATTTGATAGGTTCAAATTGGTACAGATTTCTGGCATAAATATGTTGTCCACTGAAGCACTTCTGTAATCATTACACTTAAGAATAGGAAAAGCTGAAGTGTGGAACTACTAAATTTGCCTGTGCCCACCAGCTGGTATGACTGAGACCAAATAAATTGACCATAACTTCATTTACATGGATCGTATATGGGACTGTATTATATTTGTGGACAATAACTGACTATTACAAAGATTAAATGTGCATACTACTGTTTACCTAACGTGGACCCCACAATGACAACAGACCTGACAGGTGTGTGTTTGTGAGAGGGAGTAGTCAAAACCTAAATTCTTCTACAACTTTTCCTGGACCCCACAATGACAACACACCTGACAGGTGTGTGTGGGTGAGAGGGAGTGGTTATAGCCGGTCCCCAGAACGTTTTAAAAAACAAGAATGTGCTAGCCAGAGTAATTATGACTACATACAGAACTGTGCTACTCTAAGAAAGCCCTCAGTAGATGCCACCTGCAATACTGCACATTTGACTAGAGCACAAACAATCAATCACAGTCAAAAATACTGAAAACTAAAACATGGACACATAAAAGACTAGAAGTGAAATCCAGCATTTAATAACTACCTGAATCTTGGAGACTGACATTCTGTGAAGAGCCTCCTCCGATGTTCTGGACTCCTCAGCCTCAGTAGATTGAGCAACAGTTGCTTGTTCTTCAACCTATGGAGTGAATTCAACATCAGTATTCAGTACACAATCAGCGATAACATTTACGCTAATCAACAATGCATTAGGCACATATAAACAGAACCAATAAAGGACGTGGTGATGTAATTGAAATAAAGTCTCCAACTCAAAATAAAACGAACATTTGATAGGTTCAAATTGGTACAGATTTCTGGCATAAATATGTTGTCCACTGTAGCACTTCTGTAATCATTACACTTAAGAATAGGAAAAGCTGAAGTGTGGAACTACTAAATTTGCCTGTGCCCACCAGCTGGTATGACTGAGACCAAATAAATTGACCATAACTTCATTTACATGGATCGTATATGGGACTGTATTATATTTGTGGACAATAACTGACTATTACAAAGATTAAATGTGCATACTACTGTTTACCTAACGTGGACCCCACAATGACAACAGACCTGACAGGTGTGTGTTTGTGAGAGGGAGTAGTCAAAACCTAAAGTCTTCTACAACTTTTCCTGGACCCCACAATGACAACACACCTGACAGGTGTGTGTTTGTGAGAGGGAGTAGTCAAAACCTAAAGTCTTCTACAACTTTTCCTGGACCCCACAATGACAACACACCTGACAGGTGTGTGTGGGTGAGAGGGAGTGGTTATAGCCGGTCCCCAGAACGTTTTAAAAAACAAGAATGTGCTAGCCAGAGTAATTATGACTACATACAGAACTGTGCTACTCTAAGAAAGCCCTCAGTAGATGCCACCTGCTAATACTGCACGTTTGACTAGAGCACCAACAATCAATTACAGTCAAAAATACTGAAAACTAAAACATGGACACATAAAAGACTAGAAATGAAATCCAGCATTTAATAACTACCTGAATCTTGGAGACTGACATTCTCTGAAGAGCCTCCTCCGATGTTCTGGACTCCTCAGCCTCAGTAGATTGAGCAACAGTTGCTTGTTCTTCAACCTATGGATTGGATTCAACATCAGTATTCAGTACACAATCAGCGATAACATTTACGCTAATCAACAATGCATTAGGCACATATAAACAGAACCAATAAAGGACTGTGGTGATGTAATTGAAATAAAGTCTCCAACTCAAAATAAAACGAACATTTGATAGGTTCAAATTGGTACAGATTTCTGGCATAAATATGTTGTCCACTGTAGCACTTCTGTAATCATTACACTTAAGAATAGGAAAAGCTGAAGTGTGGAACTACTAAATTTGCCTGTGCCCACCAGCTGGTATGACTGAGACCAAATAAATTGACCATAACTTCATTTACATGGATCGTATATGGGACTGTATTATATTTGTGGACAATAAATGACTATTACAAAGATTAAATGTGCAAACTATTATTTACCTAACGTGGACCCCACAATGACAACAGACCTGACAGGTGTGTGTTTGTGAGAGGGAGTAGTCAAAACCTAAAGTCTTCTACAACTTTTCCTGGACCCCACAATGACAACACACCTGACAGGTGTGTGTGGGTGAGAGGGAGTGGTTATAGCCGGTCCCCAGAACGTTTTAAAAAACAAGAATGTGCTAGCCAGAGTAATTATGACTACATACAGAACTGTGCTACTCTAAGAAAGCCCTCAGTAGATGCCACCTGCTAATACTGCACATTTGACTAGAGCACCAACAATCAATTACAGTCAAAAATACTGAAAACTAAAACATGGACACATAAAAGACTAGAAGTGAAATCCAGCATTTAATAACTACCTGAATCTTGGAGACTGACATTCTCTGAAGAGCCTCCTCCGATGTTCTGGACTCCTCAGCCTCAGTAGATTGAGCAACAGTTGCTTGTTCTTCAACCTATGGAGTGAATTCAACATCAGTATTCAGTACACAATCAGCGATAACATTTACGCTAATCAACAATGCATTAGGCACATATAAACAGAACCAATAAAGGACGTGGTGATGTAATTGAAATAAAGTCTCCAACTCAAAATAAAACGGACATTTGATAGGTTCAAATTGGTACAGATTTCTGGCATAAATATGTTGTCCACTGAAGCACTTCTGTAATCATTACACTTAAGAATAGGAAAAGCTGAAGTGTGGAACTACTAAATTTGCCTGTGCCCACCAGCTGGTATGACTGAGACCAAATAAATTGACCATAACTTCATTTACATGGATCGTATATGGGACTGTATTATATTTGTGGACAATAAATGACTATTACAAAGATTAAATGTGCATACTACTGTTTACCTAACGTGGACCCCACAATGACAACAGACCTGACAGGTGTGTGTTTGTGAGAGGGAGTAGTCAAAACCTAAAGTCTTCTACAACTTTTCCTGGACCCCACAATGACAACACACCTGACAGGTGTGTGTGGGTGAGAGGGAGTGGTTATAGCCGGTCCCCAGAACGTTTTAAAAAACAAGAATGTGCTAGCCAGAGTAATTATGACTACATACAGAACTGTGCTACTCTAAGAAAGCCCTCAGTAGATGCCACCTGCAATACTGCACATTTGACTAGAGCACCAACAATCAATCACAGTCAAAAATACTGAAAACTAAAACATGGACACATAAAAGACTAGAAGTGAAATCCAGCATTTAATAACTACCTGAATCTTGGAGACTGACATTCTGTGAAGAGTCTCCTCTGATGTTCTGGACTCCTCAGCCTCAGTAGATTGAGCAACAGTTGCTTGTTCTTCAACCTATGGAGTGAATTCAACATCAGTATTCAGTACACAATCAGCGATAACATTTACGCTAATCAACAATGCATTAGGCACATATAAACAGAACCAATAAAGGACGTGGTGATGTAATTGAAATAAAGTCTCCAACTCAAAATAAAACGAACATTTGATAGGTTCAAATTGGTACAGATTTCTGGCATAAATATGTTGTCCACTGTAGCACTTCTGTAATCATTACACTTAAGAATAGGAAAAGCTGAAGTGTGGAACTACTAAATTTGCCTGTGCCCACCAGCTGGTATGACTGAGACCAAATAAATTGACCATAACTTCATTTACATGGATCGTATATGGGACTGTATTATATTTGTGGACAATAACTGACTATTACAAAGATTAAATGTGCATACTACTGTTTACCTAACGTGGACCCCACAATGACAACAGACCTGACAGGTGTGTGTTTGTGAGAGGGAGTAGTCAAAACCTAAAGTCTTCTACAACTTTTCCTGGACCCCACAATGACAACACACCTGACAGGTGTGTGTTTGTGAGAGGGAGTAGTCAAAACCTAAAGTCTTCTACAACTTTTCCTGGACCCCACAATGACAACACACCTGACAGGTGTGTGTGGGTGAGAGGGAGTGGTTATAGCCGGTCCCCAGAACGTTTTAAAAAACAAGAATGTGCTAGCCAGAGTAATTATGACTACATACAGAACTGTGCTACTCTAAGAAAGCCCTCAGTAGATGCCACCTGCTAATACTGCACGTTTGACTAGAGCACCAACAATCAATTACAGTCAAAAATACTGAAAACTAAAACATGGACACATAAAAGACTAGAAATGAAATCCAGCATTTAATAACTACCTGAATCTTGGAGACTGACATTCTCTGAAGAGCCTCCTCCGATGTTCTGGACTCCTCAGCCTCAGTAGATTGAGCAACAGTTGCTTGTTCTTCAACCTATGGATTGGATTCAACATCAGTATTCAGTACACAATCAGCGATAACATTTACGCTAATCAACAATGCATTAGGCACATATAAACAGAACCAATAAAGGACGTGGTGATGTAATTGAAATAAAGTCTCCAACTCAAAATAAAACGGACATTTGATAGGTTCCATTTGGTACAGATTTCTGGCATAAATATGTTGTCTACTGAAGCACTTCTATAATCATTACACTTAAGAATAGGAAAAGCTGAAGTGTGGAACTACTAAATTTGCCTGTGCCCACCAGCTGGTATGACTGAGACCAAATAAATTGACCATAACTTCATTTACATGGATCGTATATGGGACTGTATTATATTTGTGGACAATAAATGACTATTACAAAGATTAAATGTGCATACTACTGTTTACCTAACGTGGACCCCACAATGACAACAGACCTGACAGGTGTGTGTTTGTGAGAGGGAGTAGTCAAAACCTAAAGTCTTCTACAACTTTTCCTGGACCCCACAATGACAACACACCTGACAGGTGTGTGTGGGTGAGAGGGAGTGGTTATAGTCAGTTCCCTTACATTTATAGAGACCAGGGTGTGCTAGTAAGCATAGTTATAGGTTAAGAGCATCAAAACACAGCATAAAAGCAAAAGAAATCAGTGTTGGCAAGAATTGACACAACACGCCTACTCTTAAGACACAATAGTTGGCCACTGTACAAATGTCACCATTGAACAAACAATGTTTTAGTATGGCAGAACTATCCTTACCAGTTGCCAGCTGCTGGTATGATTGATTTAATGCAAACTGAGCCCAAGTTCAGTGAAATTCAGACATCCAACTAATACCTGAATCTTGGAAGTTCATAATAAAATTTAAACGTAGGTAACAGGCAAGGAGACATGCAAGTGCTTATGTTAACACGTGTGTGATGCTAATTCACTGTTAACCTTCACAGGCTAACTGAGCTTAATGACTCATGTTAAACAATGTATTTTGAAGTTTACTTACAAAAAATAAACATTAATGAAATTAAATACAAAAGGTATATTGTTTGGGTAATGTGAAACCCATAATGACATTTGTACCTATGAGAGAGAGTAAACACAACATAAAAACTGGTTTCATTAGTACCACCTACGGCTGGACCACGGCTTAGCCAACATATTTATGATTCAGACATACAATAATGAATACATAATCCAAATTGGGTACTAAATGCAAACATATTAAACAAAAGAAAAGTGAAATTCAGAAAAAAACTGTACCTGAATTGTGGAGACTGAGGAGCTCTGGGTGACCAGATCTTTTGTTGTACTGACAGCTGCTTGAGCTTCAACCTGAAGAATGAGTTCAACAGTATGAGTGAGCAGCACTTTTTATGTTGACATTCCAATGCGTAGTGCCTCAAAGCATGTAAAGATCCCTTTGCTTCTCCAAAACAACAGACATATCTATTGACAGTAATTGCAACCTCATTAGAATATAGATCATATTTGCAAAGACAAAGACAATTTACACATTAATTAATCTCCCTTCAACTTAAAGCATTTAGCAAGTCGGGTTTGACAAACCTGTTTCCTCCAAGGCCAATCAGTTCCCCCGTAGTCATACGTTATCTCTTCACCGACATTGATGTCCCTCACAGCAAAAAGGCAAAGGTGTGGCTTGCCCTCTGCTATGACCTTCTTCATTTTGCAGTTTGGATGGGTATGGTTATCATTGACTAGCCTTCCAAGACTGCCATCTTCTAGAGCTGCATCAATACTTCATTAAAAATAATCAATAATTAGGATTCATAATATTAAAGAACTATCATAATTATTCATCAGTGTTCAGAAAGAGATTTTCTAATAAATGTAGTATGACTTTCTACTTTCATTCAAATGAATCTGTGCAACACAAGACACATGCTTTAAGAATAGACTGTAGAAATAGAAAATAATGATACTATGATAATGATTCACCTGTACTTGATTCAATATAAAAAACAAATAGACCATGATTGAATGTTAATAGGACATAAAAAATTTAAAATTTCCAAGTGTGGTGATTCTTTTCTATGCCCACTGTATATGTAAACTAAAACACTATGGAAATTATTGCTACATACATTTGTTTGAAATATAAAAAAAAAAACGTAAAATTATTCAGAAATACAAAATTCATTCTTACCACCATGTTTGTTCGTGCCAGTAGAATTCAAACATGAAAACACTGCATTTACTATGATATATGCTCCTTCTCCTTTGAGATTCTTGAGAACTGATTAATTCCCCTCTGTATTCCACTACAAAATCTCCCTTTTTGAAAGGGGTCTTCGCAAAAACGCCTCGACCTAGAGAATACATACATGCACCATTTATGATTATTTTGCACTCATAGAAGCTACATATGTAAGAGCTTTTCTTTTCATAACACAACAGCAACAAGCACAAAATGTAATATCACTAATAGAAATTGCATCTTCGATAACTGTAATATACACTAGGCAGTGACACATACAGAGACTATTATTACATATATTATTAACAGTAACAATTATTGGAAATAATAAAAGTTTAATAATGATGTGCCTCCTTTGCACATTAACCCAGGTAAGACCACGCCACTCCAGATACTCCTTATCACCACCACTTAACATCTACAGTATTTAGGAAAACAACTTTTTTCTGTTTAATTTTACATTTCTATGCTATATTCTAATATAAGTATTACTCAGCTCTGCCAGAACAACGAAAATATTAAAAATAAGAACATAGAAACACATCATACCTTTAAAAGAGTTTATGTATTTCACTTCCAAATCTGCTATCTTGTCAATGCACCTGGCAGCATGTTCTTTTGCATCCTTTACAGGGGGGTTCCTGCGTCTCATTGCAGCCATTTTTTATCCTGTGTCAAAAGTACAGTTTACTGTATATTCAACTAGACAGCTCCACAAATCTTACACTTCATAAACAAGTCTTTGTACAATGTTACACACTTAAATGCACACCAATGCACTGTGCAATGTGCAGTAGCATTGAGCTAGTTACCACATATGAGCAATAAAAACTAGCATAGTTAGCTAGTTTCAAGCTGAAGTAAACAATTACCATTAGCAAGTTAGCTTAGTAAGGCACACTGCAACAATGATCTAGCTACCTATTAAGAATAAAATAATGACTCTGCCACTTTTTCTAAACGGAACTTGTGTTATACAAAACGTTATATTTGTTTTAACATTGACTTTAGTTAGCTAATGTTGTGATAAACAGGCTCACATTTAAACAAATGTCTGCTTTTACCGTTTAAAAATAATTTCTTTGACAACATGCTTCATACCAATCATAAAGAAAATCATCTAAATGCATTAAAATAACTCTTTAAGCATAACTTACCTTTACATTAAGACCAGTCCCTGTGACATTTCCGAGCTCCTCTCCATGTGCTTCTTAGCACGTTCTCTCGGTCCTTTGCTAATCCTTGTTAGGGGCGCTTGTTTTGCCTAGTGGGCACATTCTGCATGGGTGGTGATACTTGCCATACATTGACTCCCCACTTCCGCCCGCCAGGCATGTCAGCATAACATTGGCAAACAATTATAAAGCATGAATAAGGCCTAATTGTTTAAAGACAAATGATTAACAGTATTTATTTTTAATTTAATAGTTTGGATTAATACAAGATGGCGGTGTTACATTTACAATTACTTTTATCCCTGACTTTTTCTTTTGATGCGGCTTTAGAACAATTAACCTGTACCTGTTATGTTTTAGTGGTTAGCTTAGCAGCTAATGTCTGTAGTAAGCATTGCTAATTTGTTAGACTCCAGTTTTTTATATATACCCACATAATTTATATTTATTATGTGAATATTATTTGTAGTTATGCAATAAGCATTAAACCATTATTTGGTCAAGATTATAGTCTCTAAATATCAATTGTATGAGTCTATTACCTTTAAATTAGCTTAAGGTTAGCAGCTTATCTAGGAGTTAGCCATCATGGACGCTAGCTGTCTGCGCATGCTCAGTTGAGACCAGTGTGTGTTCTCAACTGGAAAGTGTGTGTTCATGCAATACCATCATCTGTCACTAGTGGCCGGTACTGAGTTACTCCTCATAAGCACACTTAAGCACAAACTGTCCGGTTTTGAGTGTTATGGGGACCTCCCTGAAAATTTGACAGGGCATGTATTTGAGCTTTTTATCACTGAAAATGAAGTCATTTTTGTGGGGACCGGGTTTTTGGTCCCCACTAAGATTTTGGTCCCCACGCTGTGAGTGTGCTAACTGGCTGCGGTCCCCTCCATGTGATAAAAACAAACACACACACACACACACACACACACACACACACACACTCTAACTCACCTGGTTCAACTATCAGGTTGATGATGCTGATTAGCTGAACATCTTGTCTATGTCCAACATAACACTCATATGTTCCAGTATCATTGATGGTGACGTTCTTCAGAATCACTGATGCGTCTCCGTCCTTCATCTCTGGATCTTTCAGCTCCACTCGATCACGATAAGATTCAAGCTGGCATGGGATGCACATGCTGCCGTCTCTGAAGAAGTAAACGTACTTCTCTGACTTCAGGTCAGGTTTACTCCACCTTATAGTTTCAATGGAAACTTTTCTGGGATCCTGACACTGAAGAGTGACGTCTTCTCCAGGTTCAGCTTTAATCTCATGTTGTTCTGAAGAAACAAAAGTCAGTGATAAAGTTCTTTAGGAAATATTTTCATATTCATCACTTCTCTAAACATTTCTACAGTCTAATCACTTCACTACTACAGTAGCTAAACACTGAATTCACCACAGAACATGATCTGAAATAAACAGAGATGAGGTTTAAGAAGTCTGCTGTGAATTATCATCATCATGTATAAAAAAGGACAGAAGTTAAGTATCAGAGGGGGTTGTTCATCAGCTTCAGCTGTTTGCTGTTTAACTCAACAGGTATTTCACTAACTCAGGACATTTTAACTGTTCTACTCTTGATATTCACCTGTTCTACTGAACATGACAGTCGCTGTTTGCTCTGCAGTGATCACATGTTTCTCTACACAGCTGTTCTCATTTTCTGACACTGATCATTAAACCAAAAGTGAATCTAAAGCATTTATTAGACAAACTGAAAGATTTGCTGCTGCCTGCTGGATCTTTATTATACAACATTCACTGAATCTCACACGTCGTCTTCAACAGACCTGTGTAACATTAAACATCTACTAACAGTTCTGATCTCCCTCTTCAACATATCCTTTATACTTTATACTGTAAAATGTGTTTTATTTGTATTTTAACATCAACTGTAGTAATGAGGAAGTTAAGCTGCAGCGAACAGAGACAGGGTGTGGTCAGTTATTGAGCAGATTTGTTGGTTACCGTTAGTTTTCATCACAGTGTTGTCGCTTACATAACTTATTAAATCTATAAATTGAAACCTGTGGTTTCTGTTTGTTTCCCTCAGTTTATATTGAACCGTAAACCCGACTTCCTCTCTTACAGCCTACCTTCAGCAGCAGTGTGGTGAAGCAAACATGTGATCAGAAAAAAGAATAAAATCCACTGTGAAGACGTCATCTTTACCTTTTCTGATACTGTTACTGTTAATTTTACTGTTATGACTTTAAATAACTTAAAGTAATATAAATTTAAATAAATGTCCTGCTTCCGATTCTTCTTCCGTGTTAAACGTCTCCACATGCGCACTAGTATTTCTGCGCACTAGTATTTCTGCGCACTAGTGTTTCTGCGCAGGTCCTCGTTTACTCACTCTTCTTGCTCCATAAACTACGATGATACAAATATAAATGTTTGTTGTATCTTTATTAACAGATGTTGAAGTTTCTAAGTATTTAATTAGTTTGTTATTTTTGTGGTGTTTAACCTTTTTTGATCAATAAGTTCTGAACTCTGAATGAAGCCTGAGTCTTAAAAGGCCCGATGCTGCAATTCAATTTTACACTTTTTTACTTTTTTCTGTGTGGATATGAAATTTTAAAAACTATCTTGGAGCACACAGGTGATTTAACTATCAAGCTCCTCTCCTGTGAACCAGCTCCCAGTTCAGGTTCTGGAGGCAGACACCCTCTCTACATTTAACACTAGACTTTAAACTTTCCTTTTTTATAAATCTTATAGTTAGAGATGGATCAGTGACTCCAGACAGGTCTGCTTCAGGCCTGGCTGGAACTTTTCCACCACCTTCACCATTAAAGTGAATTAAATTTGATGTGGAAATTGGAAACACTGTTTTAACTTCACCTGCAAACTCTTAAACTCTCTACTAACAGAAACATACAGCTCCCACTTTAATGGAACATCTAAAGAGCATCAGTAAGAACATTAATTCTTACCTTAGACTTCATGATGAGGAGGATGGTTCCTTTAGCAAAGGAAAAAACTAAAGACTCATAATCTCCATGTTTCTAATGTAGGATATACAGACAGAAGAACATCTGTCACTGCTGCTGAAACATTTAACAGTGTCAGTAACAAGGAAGAACATGCAGAACCACATTCAGATTTCATGAGAAACAGGAAACAGGATGACTACTGAGCTCTTCATGCTTCACTGGTGTTTGTACTTCACAGTAAACAGCATCAAATCTTCATCTTTGCTGTTAAACAACAACTTTTCTAATCCTCATTATTATTATCCATCACTTCTGTAATGTCCTTATCTACAAAGATGTTCTCTCTTCTCAGTTTGACAATCTTAAATCTAAAGACTGTAAATTACCAAAGTGACTTCAAAGAACTAGAGGCGACTGAGAAACTGCTGAATCACCTCAGTCTGAGAAACAAGGAAATAACTGTCTTTACCAGCAGGTGGCAGCAGTTTGTGTTCATCATCTAAAAGAAAGAGCAGATAACAGATTACAGAGATTAAACAATTTATTCAATCAATTCCAGACTGAGCCTCAGAGCTCCCTGCAGTTCACTACCAACTACAACCACATTCAATCTCAGCCTGCACCTGGAGAGAGTTCCTCTCGGGTGGAAAAAGTCGTGCCTGGTTCCAGTGAATAAGACGCCACGTCCCAGAGTCCTCAGTGACTTCAGACCAGTGGCTCTGACATCACACATCATGAAGGCTTTCGAGAGACTGATCCTGGAGTCCCTCCGACCTCTGGTCAAACCCTCACTTGACCCCCTCCCGTTTGCCGCTCAACCCCAACTTGGAAGTTGACACTCCCCTGATTTCATGGATCAAGGAACAAGCACCAAGAAGTAGTTTTCAGTCTTTTAAAGTACTTAAAATAAAATACAAGAGGATTTTTCCACCACTGTCTAAATACTCCTATTGTCAAACTAAAGTATAAAAAGTAAATGTGTGTATTTAGTTGTTTTGAAAACCAACTAACTATACAAACGTATGTCTGTATGTACTGCACTTCAGTTCTTAGGATCATATTTAGTCATACAAAATTTTGAAAATGTGCTCTTTACCTCAGTACCTTTATTTTCTGTTGTTCTGAAATGAATTATTTTGTGTTCTCCTCTGAATGAACAGTAATAAGTTCTCAGACCTGATCCACTGACGACAGTCTCCAAGATGAGTCCACTTTTGTTGGACACACAGAAACAGAAAAGTATCAGTGTCATGCAAATGGAAAACCTGGTTACCTTAATCAGGGTGGGGGATTAGAGAAACCAGACTTCCTGAGGTAGATTTCTTCTGGAGAACGCTGATTACACTGCCATGTGAACACATATCCTGGTTTCTAATCGTCTTTCTTCAAGAGCACATGTGCAGAACAAAGGCTGTATGGCTGGATGAAAGGAAAGATTAATACACAGATCTTGTTTTTAAATCATGTCCACCCAAAATAAAACTCAAACTTAGACAAAGCTCCCTGTAGAAGTCTAAGTAAGTCACTTTTCACTGTGACCGCCCGTCTGTCGCTGTCAGTCGTCTCCTCGAACACCTGTATAATAAAAGGCAAGAGAGAGAGAGAGAAAGGTAAAGCAATCAGAAACCATTTATTATGTCTCCAAACAGCTAAAATCTGTGAACCACACTTTCAAAATCAGCCTAAGGAAGAGGAGAAATCCGATTTCTCTTTGGTTGAATCTAGACTCAGATTTCCAGGAACCAGGTTTCTTGAGTCTATGTTTCTATGATGATAGATAAATGATGTGATGGGATCATGTTTCCATGCTCTACAGTAACTGACCAGAAAGAGTCAAACAACAACTAAGTTTAGACAAAGTGAAACAGTCAGTGAACTAATGAAACTGGACCTGGTCAGAGGAGGTTCTTCAGAGACCTGAGACACTTTCCCAAAGACACAAGCTGTCTGTGGAAAAGTGAAGTAACTTAGTGATTCATTAGAAAAATAGTTGTTTGTTCCTGCAGGAACTTAAAACTACAGTGTTTTAAATGTGTTTTAGATGAGATCTGTACAATTAACTTGTCTTAATTTTCCTTCACCTGCCTCCTATTTATTGCTTAAAAACACAGTTAAATCACTGTAACCAGTAAATAAATTGGTTTTCAACACAGGTTAAAATTAAAGTTTCACATTTACTCATGATAAATAGAGTGAATCAATGCATTTTACTAAACTCTGAGTCTTTCACCAGGGTAAGGTTCTAGTTATTTTTGACCTCGACTCACTTAACACAAGTTTTCTTCTCGTCTGCAGCAGAATGTGAGCGAGTGAAGTCGAGCACCAACAGGTTTCAGCAACAAGAAACAACGAGACTTCATCACATTATTCAGGACGTTGATTTAAATCCACCACCGTTGTTTGTTCAGGGTGTGATGGTGGTTTAACTGTTTTTAATTCAGACTTGAACCAACATGTTGAACAGTTCAGACTTGTTCTGGTGAACAGCTTCTAGATTCATGTTAGAGACAAAGGAGGAAACCTAGTTTAAATCCTGTTCACTCTCATTATTATTATATAAGGACTGTATTAAAAAAAAGAACCAATGTTTCCTATAAAACACATATAAAACTTTAAACTGTACCAGAAAACAACAGAAGCTGAACACAGGAACTGACTGTGTAGACAGTGTCTCTGGATTTGATAGAAACAGTAAAGTGTGTCTCTGTTTGGTGAAGGATCAACTTCATTTAAACTAAAGTTAATCTGTGAACTTTTCTTTATTTCAGCTCCAGTTCAGACAGATTGATTTGAACGTTACAGTTAAACCACATCAGTGACCAGGTTTAAGGTTTGATCCTCAGTTACCTGTTTTCTATCACAGACTGTTGTTCAGACGTTAGTTAAACCGGTTCAGAGTGTCGATTCCAGCTCAGATTAAAATTTAAGGCCTGCCTCAACATGTCTATGACTGCATGTCTCCTGTTGATTAATCTGCTACTTCATCCTGTTTAACTGAAGACTGAATGAAATGTTCATGTTCAGTAGGAACCATAGAACAGACACAGAGTCGTCAGAGAGTTGTGTTCATCATATCATGTGGTTCATTCTACATGTTGAACTAATCACTGAGGAAACAGCAGCAGGACACAGAGTCAGGACTAAAGAGACCTGAGACTTTTTACACCAGCTTATGTTCATCTGCTTAATCAGGAGGAGGTTTTCTCAACATTAGAAAACAAGAACAACAACAGCAAACAGAACAGCAGACAGTCCAACATGTCCAATCCAGTTTCCTCCACTCTTTCCTCCATCCTCGTCTCCTCCATCCTTGTATCCTCCATCCTTGTTGTTTCCTGCAGATGAGAGTCAGCAGTGAGTCAGCAGGTGTCAGGTAGGTGATGAGTGAAGAACACAACAGAATCCATTTCCTCTTCAAACTCCTGTCAGACATTATCTACTGCACTTTGATCCCATCACTCATACCAGCTGTTTTCTACAAAGTCTCATCAACACCAACATCTGATCTGTGATGTTTCACTCTCACATCAACAACCAGGAAGCAGCTTCAACTCTGATCCACACACACACACACACACACACACACACACACACACACACACACACACACACACACACACTACTCATGTTACTGTGAACTCCACATGGCAGAGTGACTGTGTCTCCAGGTTCAGCTTTAATCTCATATTGTTCTGAAGAAAAAACTGGAAAAACATCAGAAACAAAAGTCAGTGATAAAGTTCTTTAGGAAATATTTTCATATTCATCACTTCTCTAAACATTTCTACAGTCTAATCACTTCACTACTACAGTAGCTAAACACTGAATTCACCACAGAACATGATCTGTAATAAAGAGAGATGAGGTTTAAGAAGTCTGCTGTGAATTATCATCCAGGTCGTGTTTATCAAAGCTGCTGTTCAGTGGTAACTGACTTCTTTAAGTTCATCCAGTCAGGTTAGTGAACTTCAGCTTCATCTCATGCACCAGCTGTAATTTCAATTAGAGAGGTGTCGTACTAGACCTGTCCTACCTAGACCTTGTATAGTGTAACAATAATTATTCATTTAATTTAAAGTGTGTAGGATTTGATCTAAATTAGAAACAAACCTGTGATCATTGCACTTAAAACCAGATGGAAGTGTCTTTGACTTGTCAAAAGGAAACAAGGTGATTCAGACTCTGAATGTCTGAGTTTCCTCACATCCACTAAGAAGGTTTATTTCATTTCAGTCATTATTATTCACATTTTACTTGATCAACACTACAGAACAGATAAATCTGAGCTAGAAAACCTGATAACAAACCTGGGCACTGGACTAATCTAAAACTCTGAAGTGGTCTCAGGCTGCCTGTGTCATAGGAGACAACAAAGAACCATTTGATGTACAAAGTGCTGTGGTTTGACGCCACTCTATGTAAATTTAAATTCTGTCATGCTACTGGAGATAATTTCAGTTTCAGATGTGGTTTTAATGAAACTCCTTCTAACTAAAAACCTCTGATTGCAGATATTTGAATCCTTTATGTGTCTGTCTGACATCACTGTGAGTGTATTTATCTCAATGATCTGGAACTTGTCTCATAAAAAACTAGTATTGTAAAACAAACATAAAAACAACATTTCTGTCACAAATACAGATAAAACAAGTGAGTGAAAAGAGGCCGCGAAACAGTTCAGGTTTCTAAATGCATCATTAACATGGACTGACTGTATTTTAACTACTGAGTTTACTTTATAGAAGGTCACATGATGTGGTTACCTGTAGGTTTGGAGTTGACATCATTTTGTTTTCCTGAGTCAGGGCTTCACATCGACTGTGAGTCAACTTCCTCTCATCTTCCAGCAACGACTCAGAAAATCCAAATCAAGAAAATTGTGCCCACTGAGGTTTTTTACAGACCAAGTCAAAGTAAACACAGCATTTGGACTTTTCCAGATGGAAACAGCTGCAGCAGGTAGAAAAAACAGGACCCAACAAGGTTTTGGTGGTTTTTCCTCGGCGGCTTGTTTTGGTCCACACTGACCACAGGTTTAGTCTGTGTCTTTATGTCCTTATGGGGACACATTCTGTTCCAATACTATTCCTGTGAGGACATTTTGTCCCCTCCTCACAAATTCCCAAGTGCAGTGAGACAAACTTGTGTGAGGGACGTGAACCATCATACGTGTGACAGGATAGTTCATCTCAGACTGATCGGTCCATTCTGATCTCCAGCTGATCTTTGCTGACAGAAGAATTAGATCTGATGAATCACTGCTGTGATGGACTGTGCAGCTTCTTCAAATCTACAAGTCAGACGAGGACAAGGAACAAAGTGAGTCCATGCGTGCAGTCCTGTTTGATTTCAAACAGACACCAACAGGAAACACTAAATGAGCACAAAGCCAACTACCCACCCAAAGCCCACCGAACAACGAATCGGCACAAAAACCCCAAATTTCCAGCTGGATCTGCTGCCACATTCAGGTGAGACACCTGGACTTTGGACACTCCTGGTGGTGTCACGGGCCACATGCTGCACTGGATCCGTTTTCCTGGATGGTCCCAAGTTTTCTTGGTCCTGGAAACACTTGGAACTGAGTCGTAGCCATTGTTGCTCCTCTGTGGGGGAAGTTGATGCCGTAAACATAGTTGCCGTTCTTGTGTCCATCGTCTTCCGACCAGGTGATGTAGTAGTCCTGCAGCAGGACTGGAGACCAGACCCATCACAGGGACCGGTCTCGTCCTCTGGAAAAATGTCGGCCATCACTTCTGGTTTGCACCCATCTGAGAAAACTCTGTGGATCAGCAGATTTGTCTGTTTGAGCAAACAATGATCAACAGGAACTGAAAATATCTGAATACAAAGACAACAACCTACAAGATTTGGAACACGGCATACATCAAGAGGCAATTGATCAATGATCCAATTCAATAGTCAGAACTTGTATAAAAACTTCAATAACATGAAGGATTATTTGCACAAATCCTCACAAACATTCAACATTATATCTGTATCTGAAACATGACTTCACTTAGAAAAAGGGAATGATTTGGAGCTGGATGGTTCTGAACTCTGATATAATAGCAGGAAAAATAAAGGAGGAGGAGGAGGAGGAGACGTATATGTGGATAAAACTACTGTAAAGTACTGAAAAGTACGACTGCTGTGGTGGATACTTTACTAGAATGTATAACAATAGAAATCAACATGGACACAAAGAAAACAGAACTGTCAGTTCATATATAGAGCAGCAGGTTCAAAAAGTGAAGGTTTAAGGACTGGATGAAGGGGAATGTTTCCAAAAAGAGCAATAAATCAGTTTTATATGTGGAGACTTTAATATTGATGTGATAAATACTAACAAACATAAAATCACTGATGAATTTATTACTACAATGTACAGCATGAAAAGAATCACCGACTCAGCACTTTAATTGATAACATATTTAAAATGATACTGAAAACAACACAGTGAGTGGACTATTAATGAATGACATTAGTGACCATCTGCCAGTTTTTACAGTCTATAATTACAATTACAGGAAAATTAAAGCAGACAAGCAAACCGAGTAGAGACGAGTGAGGACAGAGGACATTAACACACTAAAGAATGAGCTACTGGTTCAGAGCTGGAACACAGTATATCAAGAAAAAGACATTAACAAGACACATTCTTAAAGATTTTAAATCCTTTTAAATATGATAAAAATCTACTGATTTCAATGACACTGATATGACGTTAGTAAAAACGGTCATTGACAGAATTTCAAACCATTAACATACATATGTAACTGGTCATTCCAAACAGGTTTATTTCCAAACTAAATGAAAATGACTAAAGTTCTACCTTTGTACAAAACTGGGATCAAACACCACTTCACAAACTACAGACCTGTCTCTTCAGAGCAGCACATTCTCTTTCAGCATGCACACATGGACATTACATGGCTCTCATACACACAGTGTGTTCTGGTTCTGTTCTAATGGAGGCTTGTATGTAGGGATGGACATTCAGCAAACAACTAAGGAATTGGAGTCCTTATCTTGGAATTCTACGGAGCAGGGAGGTGACATGGAGGAAAGATTTCAATTCTCTAACATTCATTCACAAACTAATTCTTCAATTGGGAACAACAAGGAGTTTTTCCTCTTTCACAGATTGTAATGATGAAATGAACATGTTCTAGTTCTGATTTACTGTCTCCTATATATGACACAAGATCTCATCATGACAAGATCAGGATCTCAGGAAGGTGAAGATGCTTCACTCATCACTATTTGAGGAGACAGAGACATGATGCTGTGACCTGATTCAATCCTCTGATATTCATTCATTGTCATCCTGTGGAAAGAAACGCTACCTATAAGGTGGATAAGGCTGCCTGTGTTGGGTTTTTTCTCTTGGGTTTTTTTTAGCTCCACCTAGTGGAGCAACCAGGTACCATAGAGGAATACAGGACATTCACTGACAGTTACATCTCACGTCCTCAACTTCTGCATCATCAGTTAATATAGATTTTAATTGATTCAATTATTAACATTGATTATCGATTGATCATTAACATCCCTACTTCCTCCTCCATCAGACATCGTCTGTGGCTGCAGCAGGCCTCTCGTTACCTGAGAGTGTCCAGTCCCCAGTGTGGATCATCCAGTCCAGCAGACAGCAGCTTCACTCCTGAGTCTCCTGGATGATTGTAGCTCAGATCCAGCTCTCTTAGATAGGAGGGGTTGGAGCTCAGAGCTGAGGCCAGAGAAGCACAGCCTTCCTCTGTGATCAGACAGCCTGACAGTCTGCAGACACACAGAACAACACACAGGAGACTTGGTGCTGATGTTTTTAGTACACACCAACATCACATACTCGAATTTTGTCACAAACAGTGGAGAGAAAAAGTAAGTGAACATTTTAACTTAGTTAGAGAAGTTAACTTTTTCCTTCAATTTTAAGTTTCTGCATAAATTGTTCATGAAATGTTATCTGCACATTTCTAAGTTGATATAACATCAAGGGTCCTGATCTTTAATGTCTTCATTTAACAAGAATGAAGGTGTGGTTTAGAGCTACATCAATAAACATCACAATAAAAACATGAAGGATCTTGATTTTATCTTATGAATTTAGACAAATTATAAATAAAATTGAGGTTGTGTATTTTTGTGACTGTGAGGAAGATCAGGTCACATATAATAAGTAATTTATGCACCAAATCTGAAAACTATAAACATTGATTTTTTCTTTCACTCTACCTTTAACAACAAGATAAGCAAGAAAATGAAAAATCCCCATGGAGACAATGCCTCCGAGTCTAAAAAAAAACTGCTGCAGAAAAAAATACTTAAGTTAATGAAACCTAACCTGAGAGTTTCCAGTTTACAGTGTGGATTCTCCAGTCCAGCAGACAGAAGCTTCACTCCTGAATCCCGCAGGTCGTTGTTACTCAGGTCCAGGTCTCTCAGACTAGAGGACTGGGAGCTGAGAACTGAGGACAGAGCTTCACAGCTTCTCTCTGAGAGGTTACAGCCACTCAGTCTGAAAAACAGTGATGTATAAGATGACAACATTTGTGTTAGGATATTATTAAATAAGTTGTATTACAAGAAAACCTGTAATTTGTTCTGTTGTGTTGTTGAAATACAGTAGCTGTAGATTTAATGATGAATAAATTCCACTATCTTTACACTTACACTACTTTCTTGGAGACTTTGACGACTCCCAGCACAAACAGAAGATCCTCCTCTGAAAAGTTTGAAGAGTATTTAAATGGATCAAACACGTCCAGATCTTTTCCTGATGACACCAACATGAAGACCAGAGCTGACCACTGAGAAGGAGAGAGTTCATCTGTGGAGAGACGTCCTGAAGCCAGGTACCATTGGATATGCTCAGCTAGAGAATGATCATTCAGTTCATCCAGACAGTGGAACAGGTTGACGCTTTTCTCTGCTGAGGGAGTCTCTTTGATCTTCATCTTGATGTATTTTACTGTTTTATTAATAGTCTTTGAGTTACTTCCTGTCTGTGTGATCAGACCTTGTAGAAGAGTCGAGATTGGTCTGCAGTGAAAGACCAAGGAGAAAGCGGATTAAAAAGTCCAAGTGTCCATTTGGACTCTCTATGGCCTTGTCCACGGCACTCTGGTGGAGAAGTTTTAGTTCAGGTCTGAACTGTTTGGGCCTCAGAGAAGTTGACAGCCCTTCAGACAGCAGATTGACTCCAGAGTTGATGAAGGTCAGATGGACATGAAGAGCAGCCAGAAACTCCTGAACACTCAGATGGACGAAGCAGAACACCTTGTCCTGGTACAGTCCTCTCTCCTCTCTAAAGATCTGTGTGAACACTCCTGAGTACACTGAGGCTGCTCTGATATCGATGCCACACTCTGTCAGGTCTGATTCATAGAAGATCAGGTTTCCTTTCTGCAGCTGCTCAAAAGCCAGTTTTCCCAGAGACTCCATCATCTTCCTGCTCTCTGGATTCCAGTGTGAATCTGTCTCAGCTCCTCCATCATACTTGATGTTCTTCACTTTGGACTGAACCACCAGGAAGTGGATGTACATCTCAGTCAGGGTCTTGGGCAGCTCTCCTCCCTCTCTGGTTTTCAACACATCCTCCAGAACTGTAGCAGTGATCCAGCAGAAGACTGGGATGTGACACATGATGTGGAGGCTTCGTGATGTCTTGATGTGGGAGATGATTCTTCTGGCCTGCTCCTCATCTCTGAACCTCTTCCTGAAGTACTCCTCCTTCTGTGGGTTGGTGAACCCTCTGACCTCTGTCACCATGGCAACACACTCAGGAGGGATCTGATTGGCTGCAGCAGGTCGTGTGGTTATCCAGAGGCGAGCAGAGGGAAGCAGGTTCCCCCTGATCAGGTTTGTCAGCAGCACATCCACTGAGGTGGACTCTGTCACATCAGTCAGGACCTGATTGTTGTGGAAGTCCAGAGGAAGTCGAGACTCATCCAGACCGTCAAAGATGAACACAACCTGGAACTCTTCAAACCTGCAGATTCCTGCTTCTTTGGTTTCAGTAAAGAAGTGATGAACAAGTTCCACCAAGCTGAACTTTTTCTCTTTCAGCACATTCAGCTCTCTGAAGGTCAATGGAAATGTGAACTGTATGTCCTGGTTGGCTTTGTCTTCAGCCCAGTCCAGAGTGAACTTCTGTGTTAAGACTGTTTTCCCAATGCCAGCCACTCCCTTTGTCATCACTGTTCTGATTGGTTCCTCTCTTCCAGGTGAGCCTTTAAAGATGTCTTCTTGTCTGATGGTTGTTTCTGGTCTGTCTGGTTTCCTGGATGCTGTTTCAATCTGTCTGACCTCATGTTCATCATTGACCTCTCCAATCCCTCCCTCTGTGATGTAGAGCTCTGTGTAGATCTGGTTCAGAAGGGTTGGGTTTCCTGCTTTAGCAATCCCCTCAAACACACACTGGAACTTCTTCTTCAGATTAGATTTAAGTTCACGCTGACAAACTGCAGCTGAAGTTCCTGAATGAAACCACAAAAACATGATCAATATCATTTCTAATGAGAACACAGTTTGACAGTTTCATGACCCTAAATGATTCACATTTCAACATATTAACACTCCACATCTTCAGCTCTCAGTAAACGTCTCATTTGTCCATGATGTTAATGTTTAGAGAAATCCTCTTACTGCTCTGCAGACAGTCAGCCAGCTCCTCCTGCTTCATTCTCCTCAGGAAGTTCAGTGTGATCTTCACAAATGCCTCTCTGCTGCTCCTCCTCTGCTCTTCATCCTCACCATCCAACACCTCCTCATCCTCCCTCTGACTCTCTAAGCATTGTGGGTAATCTGGACTCAGAACCTTGTGGATCTTCTTCAGCTCGTTCTTCACAAAAGTGACAATGTTCTCCTCCAGCAGCTGGAACAGAAACTATATGAATGACACAATCCAACTCAAATCATGGAGCCAAACATCAGATCCATGTTGGACAGACTGATAATCCACTGGTCTAAAAAGTGCAGCATGGAGATTATTGGGAACACAACAGATGGAAAAGTAGTAGTTGGACATGTACAGACCAGAAATATGGAGTCCAGCTGTGTTGGATGCTGCTGGGCAGACTGACCACTGGGAACCTCTGAGCTCTCCTGGTGCACTCTGTGGAGGAATCATCAAGAATGAGCTCACAGTATGTCTGTCCACACAGAGACAGACACAAGGTAAAGGTCCATGAAGAGAGATTTGATGTGAACAGTGAATCAGAGACTCCCTGTAGTGGTGAAGCTTTACTGTCACCAGTCACTTTGGTTTATTCTCAGCAGCTCTGAACAACAGATATCTCTGCCTCCCTCACTGAACAATGCTCAAGTGTTGGAACACAGCATAGACACATTCACTTACTCTGTGTCAGGTTCATGTTTAAAAAGAATAGGATGTTCCTTTGACTCGTCGCTCTTGAAGGACACACAGCTGGGTTCAGGTCCTGGTCCAGGAGATTCTGGTCTTTGATGGGACCTGATAGAAAAACAACTTTGGTGACACTCACATATTCAGTCAAAGTTTCCTTCAAATAGAATCAGAAGAATAGTAAAAATGTCCTGATGAAATATTTAATTCTAGATGAGACTTGGAGACAGAATCAGTCCGATGGTCTCAGTTATCCCACCTCTGAGCTTTGGTCTGGTTCTCATGGTCCCCACACAGAGTGGTTTTAGAGGGAGGGACTCCCTCCTCTCTGTCCTCACACTGATCCATGCTGCTGAATCCACATCCACTTCAGCTCACACACACTTTCTACCTTCATGTGGAGAGGAAACACAAATCATTGATGTGTAGTGAAAACTGAAACCCTCCTTTCCATCATTTCTCCTGGACAAAGATCAGCTGCTCCTCCACTGATTGGCTCTTCTTTCCTCTTTCATATCAGTGTCACTTGAATGCAGTCAGACAGCAGTGGGAGGCAGAGGAAGCTGCCATCAGCTGCTCTACTTCTACTATCAGTCCACTAGATGGAGGCAGAGGAAGCTGCCATCAGCTGCTCTACTTCTACTATCAGTCCACTAGATGGAGGCAGAGGAAGCTGTCGTCAGCTGCTCTACTTCTACTATCAGTCCACTAGACGGAGGCAGAGGAAGCTGCTCTACTTCTACTATCAGTCCACTAGACGGAGGCAGAGGAAGCTGCCGTCAGCTGCTCTACTTCTACTATCGGTCCACTAGACGGATGCAGAGGAAGCTGCCGTCAGCTGCTCTACTTCTACTATCGGTCCACTAGACGGAGGCAGAGGAAGCTGCCGTCAGCTGCTCTACTTCTACTATCGGTCCACTAGATGGAGGCAGAGGAAGCTGCTCTACTTCTACTATCGGTCCACTAGATGGAGGCAGAGGAAGCTGCCGTCAGCTGCTCTACTTCTACTATCAGTCCACTAGATGGAGGCAGAGGAAGCTGCCGTCAGCTGCTCTACTTCTACTATCAGTCCACTAGATGGAGGCAGAGGAAGCTGCTCTACTTCTACTAACAGTCCACTAGACGGAGGCAGAGGAAGCTGCCGTCAGCTGCTCTACTTCTACTATCGGTCCACTAGACGGAGGCAGAGGAAGCTGCCGTCAGCTGCTCTACTTCTACTATCAGTCCACTAGATGGAGGCAGAGGAAGCTGCCGTCAGCTGCTCTACTTCTACTATCGGTCCACTAGACGGAGGCAGAGGAAGCTGCCGTCAGCTGCTCTACTTCTACTAACAGTCCACTAGACGGAGGCAGAGGAAGCTGCCGTCAGCTGCTCTACTTCTACTATCGGTCCACTAGATGGAGGCAGAGGAAGCTGCAGCCCAGCACACACAGGAATTCACTGTGACAGGATAATTTTAGTACCTTCACCACTAAACAACATTTAGAGACAGAAGTGATCATTTACATCCTCAATAGTTTCAACTTTAGCAGTGACGCAGATTCACAAATCATCAACATTTTAATCACAGTAATCAACTCCTCCTCAGTCAAAACTCATCAGCTGCTGATCAGAAAGTTTGATTCCAGTGAACAATTACAACAAACTTTCTATAGTAAGAAAAACAAAGAATCAAAACAATGAAACCTTTAGGAGAATCAGACGAAGTGGAGAAGAAAAGGACTCTCCGCTCCACAGCAGGTTGTTGATACTGATGAGTAGCTCAGTACCAGAACAGATCAAGTTCTACAAAACTTAACACCAATTTCTAAAACATGGCAGAAAATAAACTAATGAAATGAGGGAACTTCAACATCAACAGAGCCTCAAGTAACAAATGACATCACTGTTTTTTAAACAGGAAACAGTAATGAAGTTCACCCATTTGAGCAGCGGTACCTCGTTACAAAGGAATCCAGAACCCTGTTCTACCTGGTTGTTGTTAGTCCCGGCTGCAGACATTATGATGCCACTGTGAAGTGAACCATCAGGGAGACTTACAGCAGTGATAGGTGACAGCAGACACTCTGGGGCCCGGCTTCTTCACAAATTAAAGAGTCCAATCCGTGCAGCTGAAGACGTCAGAACTGGTTTATTGCTGCTGGGACTGACTCACTGAGACCAGAATCTGTAGATTGAGCTGCTTCTGGTTTGAAGTTTTCTCTACGTCACTGTGGTAAAACTGGAATTTTTAGTCCTTTGGAACAAACTAATGTTACCTCAGGGTTTGTGTTTTTCCTGCTGAGGGAGGAACTGGAACAGTCTGAGTGTAATGTGAACTGGCTGAACGGGTTTAATGACACTACTTGAAACCCTTCGTAGAACCCTGTGTAACGCATGGTAACATGGGAACAAACCAGTGGAACTTTGGAACCCATTGAGGAACGTGACCCAGTGGACCCACCGTTGTCATAACTTGAAGCCTCTGTGAGAATATGTACTAGGTAAGCCACTTTTAAATTCTTTAGTGTTAGGCTGTATAATAAAGGACTAAATGGGCCAATCTCTGTTATTCCTGCTGTTACTGGCTTACAGATAATGGGTTGAGTGATAATGGTAGAGAATTATAAAGGTCTCGACTAAAACAACATGAACAAGTTAACCTGCAGTCTGAGAACAGAGAGTTCTGCTTGGAAGATATGGAACTATGAGGTCTTTAAGATAAGATGGAGCCTGATTATTAAGTGATTTATAAGTGAGGAGAAGAATTTTAAATTCAATTCTGGATTTTACAGGGAGTCAATGGAGAGAAGCTAACGTAGGAGAAATATGATCTCTCTTACTAATTCCAGTCAGAACTCTGGCTGCAGCATTTTGGATTAACTGGAGGCTCTTTAATGAGTTATTGGGACAAACTATTAATAATGAATTACAATAGTCCAGTCTGGAAGTAACAAATGCATGGACTAGTTTTTCAGCATCACTTTGGGACAGGATGCTCCTAATTTTAACTTTAATGTTTCTCAGGTGAAAAAAGGCAGTTCTAGAGATATCTTTGATGTATGAAGTGATGGAGATATCCTGATCAAAGATAACTCCGAGATTTCTTACAGTGTTACTTAAGGCCAATACTAAGTATAAAATAAGACTTTATTGATTCCTGATAATAATACAGAGTAGATCAGTAGTGTAATAATAATAATAATAATAATAACAATAAATACAACAACAACAACAATACTGTATACAGTTAGAGAGGTGAGGTACAGCAGGTAAAGTTTGTAGGAAGCATCAGAAACACTGAAGTCATAGGTGCCTCATATAGTTAGTATTCACTGACCGACCAGTGGGAAAACAGGAAGGCTTGGTCCCACTACGTTGGTCCTAGGGTCGAGTCCCCTTACAGAACTTATTTAGAGAGCAGAACCAGGACATGGTTTAGGACTGATGACTCTGTTGTAAGTCTGTTACAATAACCTGACCGGAAGGTAACATTGAAGCTAAAGCAGAGAGTGAAGACAGCTGCAGTCAACACTCAGGTCTTGACTGCAGCTGTTGTTATCTTATTATCATTGTTATTGTTGTTGTTATTGTTATATAATATAGTATAATGCAAAATAAAAATCTCTGCTTGTGATGTTTTGTCTCTGCTCACATGTAAAATGCAAAATAACAGTTAGTTTAAGTGATTTCTGCTTTAAGCTACGGATTTGTGAATTGTACCATGGAGGTAACTTCCTCTGACTCACTAGTTTCTTTTTCAGAGGAGCAACAGTATCAAGTATTGTTCCAAGTGAGGCACCAGTACTATTAACAAGATAGTCCACTTGTGCTGGAGTAACGTTGAAATAACTGCCTTCCTCTGTGTTGGTACATGGCTCTGAAATAAAAGATGGAATCAGTTCCTTAAATTTGTCAACAGCATTTTCACATAAACATCTACTGTAGTGAATCTTATCTGTAGGTTTAGTAAAGTCTGGTACTGTAAATTCAAATGTCATTAAGAAATGGTCAGATAAAAGAGGGTTTTGGGGAAAAACTATTAACTGATCAACTTCCACACCGTATGTCAGAATAAGATCAAGGGTGTGATTAAAACAGTGAGTGGGTTTATTTACATTTAGAGTCTAATAGTGAATTAAAGTCAGTGTTGAGGCAGTTATCATCAACATCTACATCGATGGACAATCTGCTGGTTCTTTAACTAGAAGAGGAATCAGCAGAAGTCCATTTAGTTTTTTCTGTGTTTTACTACTGTGATACTTCAGCAGACAGACGTCTGCTTGTCCACATGAACCAGGTTTGGTTCCAGTTCAGCACGGTCTCAGCTCTCTGTGGTCCAGGTCTGATGGTGTTTGGCTCCGGTCTCCACAGACGATCCAGATCAGTGTGAGTCGGTTTAAATTGTTGTTGAGTTGCTGCTGTGAGTTGAACAAACCTCCAGATGGCGCTGTGTTTCCTGTTTCCATCTTCTCTGCAGTTCATCACACACTTTTCTTTCTGTACTTTCCAGTGAACTGATGGTTTATGAAGAAGCAGCAAACAAAGGTGGAGCTCAGAGTCTGACTTCAATGTGGAACTTGTGGAACCGTGCAGAGACCTGAGCTGCTTCTGTTCCACTGGGACTGTGATGCAGTTCTAAATGTTGGATTTCATGGGAACACGTTCTCCTAGAGTCTTTTCATTCTTTCTTATTATTTCAGTGTTGACTGATGAAATTAGGAGAATAATTAATGATTAATAATTAAAAATAATTTTATATTTATTCATTTATTTACCAGCAGATCAGCTGCTTTAATGTTCACTTTCACTTTTCCAGCTTCAGCTTTAGTTTGTGACTAAAATAAAAGAAGTAGAAGAAGAATGACGTTAAACATCGGACGACAAGTTTCAGTCAAACTGTTTCTGAGCAAACCCTTCGTTACCACAGCAACGGCCTGGGGCCTGACCGTTGTACCGTTGTTGTTGGTGCCTGTGTGTTGTCGTGGTAACACAAGATAAGGTGAGTGTGGCCCCGCCCCCTCCACCTGCAGGTTTTTACCTGTTGTTCTCGTACTTCACTTCCGTGAGTACTGAGTACCGTGCACAAACACTACAGTCCACTACAGAGCACTACATAAACACTACACAGTACTACCTCTGCACGCTCAGCCACCTCACTTGCAATCTTTAAAAAACTGATGAAAACAGAACTCTTCATCATCTTCCTTTGACCTTAAACACTTTTTTTCAGCACTCTGCTTTGATGTTGTTTCTTCTTGACTTTGATTTTGTTTGCTTGCCTTGTTCCTCACTTGTAAGTCGCTTTGGATAAAAGCGTTGTAAATGTAAATGTACTACACAAACACTACAGAGTACTACACAAATACTACAGAGGACTAAACATACGCTACAGAATACTACACAAACACTACAGAGGACTCCACAAATACTACAGAGGACTACATATACGGTACAGAGTACTACACAAACACCATTATGTGGACTGGTTAACGTGGTCTTTAGTCTGGTTCCGTCACTGAGTTTTTACTAATGACTGGAACCATGAAGCAGGTTCTCTTGATCCTGGGTTCTGGTTCTGGTCCCTGCTTGGTCTGAACTGTGGATGATGACCTGATGGTTCCTGTGTGATGTGGTGCTGCTGGGCAAACTCTGAGACTTTTAAACTACAAACTGATGATCAGGAACAAATGTCAGGTCGGACACAGGAAGTCCTATTTCTGACTCAGCTCAGACTGGACCTGAGGGTCCACCTGAACAGTTGTTCTGTGGTCTTTGGTGGATCTGGTTGAGCTGGATCTGAACATTTTTTTAACACAAGAAACACATTTTCTACAAAACAAGATTTTATTTTGTAGCAGCTGTTTAGTTGAGCTGCGTTTGTGTCACATTAAAGGAAAATAAAACCAACAAGACTTAAAGTGTCCAAACAAAGTCAAACAGAGAAATAGAAACTCTCAATAAAAAATAGAAAATAAAAGTCCACACATGCAAAAAGCTGCTGCAGGATCAGGTCTCTCTGCTGGTCAGAACTCACAGGTTCTGGATCAAAGGACTACTCGGCTCTAGACCCTAGAATCTGGTCTGACAACAAGCAGTGCATCCAGCACCCCTGCCGGTATAAACCAGTCTCTTGGTCTCTCTATGCCCCCTTTAGACTGCAGCTGGTTTGAATTAACTGGTTTGTAGAACTAGAATCCATCATCAGAGTGAGACCTCCTGTCAGCACGTTAACTCTTTTCTACATTTACATATCTATCAATCTACAGGAAGTGATGTCACAGCCTGTTGTTATCCACGTGAGGAGCTTTTCTCGAATCTGATTGGCTAATTTGGGGGAAATGTTTGTATATCCTGGCCTATCTCTGGACTACTGCAACTAACCTAGACCTACCTGACTTAGACCTGGACTGGACCTGACGTACACCTGAGCTACACCTGGACTGGACCTGACTTACACCTGAGCTACACCTGGACTGGACCTGACTTACACCTGAGTTACACCTGGACTGGACCTGACTTACACCTGAGCTACACCTGGACTGGACCTGACTTACACCTGAGCTACACCTGTACTGGACCTGACTTACACCTGAGTTACACCTGGACTGGACCTGACTTACACCTGAGCTACACCTGGACTGGACCTGACTTACACCTGAGTTACACATGGACTGGACCTGACATGCACTTTGGGTGAACCTAGCTTTCCCCAGGACTAGACCTACACTACACCTGGACTTAACCTTAGCTGAACATGGACTACACCTACGCTAGACCTGGATTGCAGCCAGTCTGTACCTAGACTACACCTGGACTGTACCAGGGCTGAACCTTGACTTAACCTGAACTGAACCTGGCCTACAACTTAACCTAGATCATGGCTAATCTCTGTCTAAACAGCTCTGGGCTGACCCAGTACTACACCTAGCCTATCATTGGACTGATACTGGATTAGATGTGGACTGAAACTGGCCTGCACCAGGACTAACCTGGACTGCAGTCCAGCTGCCACACTGTGTGGTTGTCTCAAGGGACCGATCAGGTCTGATGCCGCACTGAGCAGCAGTTTGTGTTCAGTGCCATCAACACTGAGAGAAGCTCTTTCAGTGACAGATCCACTTCGTTCAGAGCAGATCCAGACCTGCAAAGGACACAAGGTGAGTCAGTGAGTGGGAGGAGTCTGTGGTGTGGTGGGAGGGGTTTGTTAGGAAGGAGGAGCCTGTTACCTTGGTGTTTGTTCCACTTCTTGTACTGGCAGGACAGCAGGGCGAGAAACAAACTGAGGACGATCAGAACCACAGAAACGATTCTGCAGAGACAGAACGGACATGATCAGCTTGATAGACCTGGATGTTCTAACTGGACCTGATTAACTTATCTGGACCTGGATGTTCTAACTGGACCTGGTTAACTTATCTGGACCTGGATGTTCTAACTGGACCTGGTTGTTCTAACTGGACCTGGTTAACTTATCTGGGCCTGGTTGTTCTAACTGGACCTGGTTAACTCATCTGGACCTGGTTGGTCTAACTGCACCTGGTTGGTCTAACTGGACCTGGTTAACTTATCTGGACCTGGATGTTCTAACTGGACCTGGTTGTTCTAACTGTACCTGGTTGTTCTAACTGGACCTGGTTAACTTATCTGGACCTGGTTGGTCTAACTGCACCTGGTTGGTCTAACTGGACCTGGTTGTTCTAACTGGACCTGGTTAACTTATTTGGACCTGGTTGGTCTAACTGGACCTGGTTGTTCTAACTGGACCTGGTTAACTTATCTGAACCTGGTTGCTCTAACTGAACCTGGTTGTTCTGACTGGACCTGGTTGGTCTAGTAGAACCATGCTGTCTCCTCATCAGCCAGAATTTGTTGGACAACAAGGACCAAATGTGGAAATCCAACATTTCCTGTTTTGCTGGAGCAGCAACCTGAAACCTGATACCCTAACCTGAGACGTCAGTCATGACGAGCTGGGACCAGTTCTTCAGAGGATTTTCTAGACTTCCTTTACTCTTTGTGTTCTGACTGGATTTCAGCTGTTTGTAATGTAGAACCTGATTCTTCCCCCGTGACAGAACTAGAACCAAACCACTCTAAGGTTCTGTCATTAGATTTTGTAAATCCTCATCCACGGATCGTCACATGGGATTATTAAAAGGGATTGGTTCTTACATCACAGGTAGAACGATCCACATGTCAGGACCAAGGTCTGTGGACAGGAAAGACAAGAAGAAGACAAGTGATCAGACAGAAGGACAGATCCAGAAGCTCAGACTTAAACCAGGTCTGTGAGATCACAGAGGAAATGGTGACGAGCTGCAGTCAGGTGAGTTTACCTGGTGCTTCAGTCGGTGTCGGAACTGGGGGGACGGTTGTTGTGGTTTTCTGTCCACATACAGAGTCTGCAGTCCTGGAACAGCTGACCAGAGTTTCCTGGTCAGTCTCTGGAGGACAGACGAAGACCAAACGTCAGTTCATCAAACGGTTTTTAAACATAGATTTCCAGATGTGATCAGTCCATCAGCTGCTGGACTTAATCTGTGTCCTGTAAGAACCTGAGACTCAGGACCGACCCAGCTTCACGTGTCTCTGACCGACTAACAGTCCAGCACATCCTCTGGTAATGAGTTCGCTGACCCACACTAGGACAGTTCTGCATGACGGTTGTTTACTGATGTGAATCAGAAACAGCTGTTTGTAGAAACCATCTTATAAACACTGGATGATTCACAGCAGGTCTCAGACCGGTTTCTGAGGGTCTGGACTCCACAGAGGAATTTACACATCGACAGAAATGCAGGACTAAGAGCTCAGATCATGATCACTACAGGACTCTGTGACTCAGATGGACTCGACTCACACAGTGACAAACTTCAGTGAGGGTTTGATCCTGGTCCTCATAGTTCTTTTAAAAACTGAAGGGGTCGGGACTGAACCAGAGAAATGAGAGCCGAAACCAGCCGAGACCAGCTGAGACCTTTATTTTACTAATGTCTTCAGCATGTTTGTGTCTGTGGGTCTGTGGTTCAGGATCAGCAGTTTTCAGTAAACTATCACCTGGATCAGGTCTGGACTCACTGGTTTCTGGTTGTGCAGCTGTTGGTGGAGTATTTACCTGAGCAGACTGTGCACGGGACACACTGGATTCCCACCTGGTTCCCACGGGTTATGGTGCAGTTGGTCTTTAAAAAGTAACCTGTGAAGCACAAAGACCAGACCAGGATCACTAAACTGTTTCTGGACCTGGACCTGACTCAGACTGTTTACTTTTAGAGAAGCTGTTACCTTCCATACACGTGGGACATCCAGACGGGTTTGACAGAGTTCTTGCACTGCAGGGTTCAAAGTTCATCTTCAGCAGCAGACAGGTAATGATCACCTGGAATCAGACATACTCAGTCAGTTAAAGGGGACTCTGGCTCAGACTGGACTTCAAACGGTTCAGCAGCTGGTAAAACTATGTCAACATCAATAAACAGTCAGGACTAAAGGACAAGACAGGAAGAAAACTCTATGGAAGAAAACTACCAGAGACAAAACCACCACAGAGACACAACTGGTGGACTGGATCCTGTTCTGGTTCTGATGGGGATCAGGTCTCTGCTGGTCTCAGTTTGACCTGCAGCTTGAAACCTAGACATAAACTCTCTTGTGTCGTCAACACTCTCTCTGTCTCTTAGCAACAAAGCCTGCCGTCACCTGTCACCTGCATACCTGAGGAAGCTCCGCCCCCTCCACACCTACCTGTGTGCAGCCAGAGACAGCAGCAAACATGCTGCCGTCAGGCGTCTTCCCCCACTCATAAACCCATAAACTCAATGCACATTCAAGTTCATGGACAGTTTACAGAATCCATCAGACCAGGTCTACGACAGAAACAACTGAAACCTGAAAGAACTCATCAGTTTTTTTTAAAACCTTTTCCAGGTTCACAAAAGCTTTAGTGCTGCTACAATGAGGAGGAAGGAGACAAAACCAGCACAGAAAACCACCACAAGAGACCAAAACCACCACAAGAGACTAAAACCACCACAAGAGACCAAAACCACCACAAGAGACCAAAACCACCACAAGAGACTAAAACCACCACAAGAGACCAAAACCACCACAAGAGACTAAAACCACCACAAGAGACCAAAACCACCACAAGAGACCAAAACCACCACAAGAGACCAAAACCAATAAATGATGAGGTTAATATTGTGGTTCAGAGTCAGAACCTCCAGTCTGAGTTAAACCAGGTTTGTTTTGAGCCCCTCTCCTTTAAACCTGGACCCAGACAGACTTCAGTGCAGTAGAAACCCAGTAGAGTAACAGTGGAGACTCTGCTACAGAGCAGCAGCAGCAGCAGAAGCAGAGTAACAGAGCTGTAGTCTGTTACCTGTCTGACTCACCTGTAGTCCATCCATCGTGTCCTCGCGGTCTCACACTGCCTGAGCTCAGACGAGGAACCATGGACACTCTTATGATCAGGAGCCTCCTCTACACAGGAGGAGGAGTTAGACCCTCCCCCAGACCAGCCCCTCTGCTGCTGACTCAGGTCCAGCTGACGTCAGAGACTCTGCCTGCACACAGAACTGAAACTGAGGGGATCCGAGAGGCGGGGAGGTGGCTGCAGTCAGGCTCTGTACACAGGTGTATCCCAGGTGTGGCCTCTTCTACATCACCTGTCCACACCTGTCCCCACCCCCGGACACTTTGATCTGCTCAGAGCTGATGCAACATAAAACTGTCACTCCTCGTCCTGGTTTCGTCAGTCCTCGGGCTCACACATCTGGGACTAGTCAGCAGTGACCAGTCCAAGACCTGTGTCCATGGCAACGACCAGCAACACCTGCTGACAAAGACCAGGAAAACCAGGACGCGTATCTGAGAGGTTCTGGTTCCTGGTCTTGATCAGTCTGAGAAAAGTTTAGATTCAACAGTCGACGCAGTAAAAACATCAACGTGAATAAAGTGAAGTAAAGAAATAAAGTTTTTTATTCTTAGTGAAACAGCTGAGGCCAGTTTGAAAGACTCTGGACTCTGGACTACAGGGTTCACGCTGAGACAGTATTTATAAAGGAACTCAAGTTTGTCTGTGTCTGTCAAATCCTGGAAGACGGGTCCACGTAGAGACAACGACTGATCTAATCGATGGACATTTCTCATTTAAATAAGTGCAGCAGGTGAAGTTCACTAGAACTGGGTCAGAGAGTCCACAGATAATCCAGTAATGTCAGCAGGAGCGGTTTGAACTAAATGTTTCACCTTTGACCTTTGACCAGCAACAACAATGCAGACGCAGGGAGCAGAGCAGCTCTGCTACACTGAGGTAGAGCCGTGACAGATCCAGTATGATGAATGTGGATTTAGCAGATCAACACTTTGGTGTCACTTCGGTTTGGACCCTTCTGGACCTTGGAAGGAGACAGATGAAGACACAGAAACATCTGTGACTGATCCAGATCCAGGTCTCATCCTGAAGACTGAACTCCTCGTTGATTATTACTGTGTCCCGACTCAGGTTTTATTCTGAGAACAGTAAATTGGGTCGTTATTAATTCATCCCAGAACCTTTTGGACCAAAGTGAAGTCCAATGAAGTGAAGTCCTGTTTGATCGTAGCTGATGTTTGGACTTTTTAACTTTTCCTTACTGAACCGTCAGCGTTCTGTTTCTAAACCTCATGGACTCTTTTTGTCTCGTGTGAATGTTGTCGTCCACCCAGACGGAGATGGAGGAACAGACCGAGCTGATACTGGTTCTGTGAGACTAAGATCCAGTCATTTCAGCTCCACCTCCACTGACCGCTGCGTTGGAGAAGAACCAAACTGTGTGAAGCTTCCTACAGTTTCCAAACTGGACCTGTGTCGTTGTAGCTGGACTCTGCTGCTGATGGACTGGTACTGTTCACTCTGCTGCTGATGGACCGGTACCGTTCACTCTGCTGCTGATGCTCCGGTACCGTTCACTCTGCTGCTGATGGACCGGTACCGTTCACTCTGTTGCTGATGGACCGGTACCGTTCACTCTGCCGTTGATGGACCGGTACCGTTCACTCTGCTGCTGATGCTCCGGTACCGTTCACTCTGCTGCTGATGGACCGGTACCGTTCACTCTGCTGCTGATGGACCGGTACCGTTCACTCTGCTGCTGATGACCCGGTACCGTCCACTCTGCTGCTGATGACCCGGTACCGTTCACTCTGCTGCTGATGACCCGGTACCGTTCACTCTGCTGCTGATGGACCGGTACCGTTCACTCTGCTGCTCTGACCAAACATTTGATTCCAGGATAAAAAGAGAATTAGTCTGAAAACGTGTCTTTTATTAAATCATTGTCTCCTTTAGAACCAACAGGAGCTGCTGCTGCTGCTGAACAGTCGTCTGGGAATAATCACAGTAACCTCACAGCAAGTCTGGATCAGTCCAGGGTCCAGTTCTGGCTCTGATCACCTGAGAAAACTAAAGTAGAACCAAAACAAAACTGCTGCACAGATTGAATTAAAACGTATGCATCAGGAAAACCTGATCTTTGTGCAGGTGGGCTGAGGTGGGTCCAGCAGGGACTGACCTCAGACTGAGGACAGCACTTCACAGCAGCAGGTCTGGACACTCAGTCACTCTGAGACCTGGTGATTTAGGGATGGTTCTGAGGGTCCACATCAGTCATGTTCCAGTTTCTCTCCGTCCATTGTCAAAGGTTTGGATTGTGTTTCTGTGACGGTGCTGACAGGTGGAGAAAGCTTAAAGTGTCTGGAGTGGAGCTCCTTCCCCGCATTATCTGTGTAGGTGTTACCTGTGACAGGTGATGGTTCCTAACCTGAGTGTGTCTCACTGGTAGTTTCTCTGTGAGTCAGATGTTCACAGGCTCAGACCAGTTTGTCCTCATCTGAAAATAACTCACAGCAGCAGCAGGTACGAGTCCCGACAGGTGAGACGGAGCTGATTCACCTCAACCTGACGTTGAAGTTACCGCAGTAATAACCTTTAGTTAAACCAGCAAGATAAGAGTGTTACAAATACTGTATCAGTGTACAAATACCCTGTTACAGTGTACAAATACTGTATCAGTGTACAAATACCCTGTTACAGTGTACAAATACTGTATCAGTGTACAAATATCCTAATACAGTGTACAAATATCTTAATACAGTGTACAAATATCTTAATAGAGTGTACAAATATCCTAATACAGTGTACAAATACTGTATCAGTGTACAAATATCCTAATACAGTGTACAAATACTGTATCTGTGTACAAATATCCTAATACAGTGTACAAATACTGTATCAGTGTACAAATATCCTAATACAGTGTACAAATACTGTATCAGTGTACAAATATCTTAATACAGTGTACAAATACTGTATCTGTGTACAAATACCCTAATACAGTGTACAAATACTGTATCAGTGTACAAATATCTTAATACAGTGTACAAATACTGTATCACTGTACAAATATCCTAATACAGTGTAAAAATATCCTAATACAGTGTACAAATATCTTAATACAGTGTATAAATACTGTATCAGTGTACAAATATCCTAATACAGTGTAAAAATATCCTAATACAGTGTACAAATACTGTATCAGTGTACAAATATCTTAATACAGTGTACAAATACTGTATCTGTGTACAAATACCCTAATACAGTGTACAAATACTGTATCAGTGTACAAATATCTTAATAAAGTGTACAAATACTGTATCAGTGTACAAATATCTTAATACAGTGTACAAATACTGTATCAGTGTACAAATATCCTAATACAGTGTAAAAATATCCTAATACAATGTACAAATATCTTAATACAGTGTATAAATACTGTATCAGTGTACAAATATCCTAATACATTGTAAAAATATCCTAATACAGTGTACAAATACTGTATCTGTTTGCAAATATCCTAATACAGTATTACAAATATTGTATTTGTGTACAAACACCCTGTTACAGTTTTACAAATACTTTATCTGTGTACAAATACCCTGTTACAGTGTACAAATATCCTGTTACAGTATTACAAATACTTTATCTGTGTACAAATATCCTGTTACAGTATTACAAATACTTTATCTGTGTACAAACACCCTGTTACAGTGTTACAAATACTGTCTTTGTGTATAAATACTCTGTTTCAGTGCAGCTGTCATGATAAAAGCAGTACCTGTGAGTAAATCAGTGAGTCTGTTTTCACAGTAACAGACCAACTGCAGTAATAAAGGCCACAAGTTTAAAGTAGAAATACTGCAAAATAATACTAAGTACACTAAACAAAAATTACTGCAGTAGTTTACATGTCGTAGTACCACAGACTGCAGTACCTTCATTAAATATTAAAAGTAGCTGTTAGTTTGTGTCTGACTCGATGCTACACTTCCTCCCTTTGTTTGTTGTTTTGTTGCCTACTCTCCTGCTACACCCACAAATGGACTCTTCCTCTTTCTCCACTCTCTGGACTCTTTACTGACCGATGTGACGTTCATGCAGCGTTTTGAGTTGATACTTTGTACTGTTGGTCCGTCTGTTCTTTAATGTTCTCCTGTGTTGTGCAGTGTTTTCCTTTGTTACTTTGTATTTTCAATTTTTAGTGAGTTGTAGTTTGTGTTTTTGTTTATTGCTTTATTAGTTGGTACTTTGAATGTTTTTGTTGATTTATTAGTTTGTCTGTTGCCTGCGTCACTGCAGCGCTTTTGTTTGTCACTTTATAGTTTATGTCTATTTATGTTGTTAAGGGAGACGTCTACTGGTCTGGACCCTGTACTACATCCTATGGGTATTTGTACCACAGTAGTACTTCCTGGACTGAATCTCTGCTGCCACCGTGTGGCCATAGTTGAAAACTGCAGATTATCAACATTAACAACAGATCGTCCACTGATCCAGCTCAGACTGACGAGGACAGACTGAGACAGTGGGACGTGAATAATGTTCATTAAAGAGACAGTAAGGAGGTGGTTTTACTGAGACCTGGTCCTTTACTCTCAGACTGACTGACGAGGACAGACTGAGACAGTGGGACGTGAATAATGTTCATTAAAGAGACAGTAAGGAGGTGGTTTTACTGAGACCTGGTCCTTTACTGACTGACGAGGACAGACTGAGACAGTGGGACGTGAATAATGTTCATTAAAGAGACAGTAAGGAGGTGGTTTTACTGAGACCTGGTCCTTTACTCTCAGACTGACTGACGAGGACAGACTGAGACAGTGGGACGTGAATAATGTTCATTAAAGAGACAGTAAGGAGGTGGTTTTACTGAGACCTGGTCCTTTACTGACTGACGAGGACAGACTGAGACAGTGGGACGTGAATAATGTTCATTAAAGAGACAGTAAGGAGGTGGTTTTACTGAGACCTGGTCCTTTACTGACTGACGAGGACAGACTGAGACAGTGGGACGTGAATAATGTTCATTAAAGAGACAGTAAGGAGGTGGTTTTACTGAGACCTGGTCCTTTACTCTCTGACTGACGAGGACAGACTGAGACAGTGGGACATGAATAATGTTCATTAAAGAAACAGTAAGGAGGTGGTTTTACTGAGACCTGGTCCTTTACTGACTGACGAGGACAGACTGAGACAGTGGGACGTGAATAATGTTCATTAAAGAGACAGTAAGGAGGTGGTTTTACTGAGACCTGGTCCTTTAGTCTCAGACTGACGAGGACAGACTGAGACAGTGGGACGTGAATAATGTTCATTAACGAGACAGTAAGGAGGTGGTTTTACTGAGACCTGGTCCTTTACAGACTGACGAGGACAGACTGAGACAGTGGGACATGAATAATGTTCATTAAAGAGACAGTAAGGAGGTGGTTTTACTGAGACCTGGTCCTTTACTCTCTGACTGACGAGGACAGACTGAGACAGTGGGACGTGAATAATGTTCATTAAAGAAACAGTAAGGAGGTGGTTTTACTGAGACCTGGTCCTTTACTGACTGACGAGGACAGACTGAGACAGTGGGACGTGAATAATGTTCATTAAAGAGACAGTAAGGAGGTGGTTTTACTGAGACCTGGTCCTTTACTGACTGACGAGGACAGACTGAGACAGTGGGACGTGAATAATGTTCATTAAAGAGACAGTAAGGAGGTGGTTTTACTGAGACCTGGTCCTTTACTGACTGATGAGGACAGACTGAGACAGTGGGACATGAATAATGTTCATTAAAGAGACAGTAAGGAGGTGGTTTTACTGAGACCTGGTCCTTTACTCTCAGACTGACTGACGAGGACAGACTGAGACAGTTGGACGTGAATAATGTTCATTAAAGAGACAGTAAGGAGGTGGTTTTACTGAGACCTGGTCCTTTACTGACTGACGAGGACAGACTGAGACAGTGGGACGTGAATAATGTTCATTAAAGAGACAGTAAGGAGGTGGTTTTACTGAGACCTGGTCCTTTACTGACTGACGAGGACAGACTGAGACAGTGGGACGTGAATAATGTTCATTAAAGAGACAGTAAGGAGGTGGTTTTACTGAGACCTGGTCCTTTACTCTTAGACTGACGAGGACAGACTGAGACAGTGGGACGTGAATAATGTTCATTAAAGAGACAGTAAGGAGGTGGTTTTACTGAGACCTGGTCCTTTACTCTTAGACTGACGAGGACAGACTGAGACAGTGGGACGTGAATAATGTTTATTAAAGAGACAGTAAGGAGGTGGTTTTACTGAGACCTGGTCCTTTACTGACTGACGAGGACAGACTGAGACAGTGGGACGTGAATAATGTTCATTAAAGACACAGTAAGGAGGTGGTTTTACTGAGACCTGGTCCTTTACTCTCAGACTGACGAGGACAGACTGAGACAGTGGGACGTGAATAATGTTCATTAAAGAGACAGTAAGGAGGTGGTTTTACTGAGACCTGGTCCTTTACTGACTGACGAGGACAGACTGAGACAGTGGGACGTGAATAATGTTCATTAAAGAGACAGTAAGGAGGTGGTTTTACTGAGACCTGGTCCTTTACTAACTGACGAGGACAGACTGAGACAGTGGGACGTGAATAATTTTCATTAAAGAGACAGTAAGGAGGTGGTTTTACTGAGACCTGGTCCTTTACTGACTGACGAGGACAGACTGAGACAGTGGGACGTGAATAATGTTCATTAAAGAGACAGTAAGGAGGTGGTTTTACTGAGACCTGGTCCTTTACTCTCAGACTGACTGACGTGGACAGACTGAGACAGTGGGACATGAATAATGTTTATTAAAGAGACAGTAAGGAGCTGGTTTTACTGAGACCTGGTCCTTTACTGACTGACGAGGACAGACTGAGACAGTGGGACGTGAATAATGTTTATTAAAGAGACAGTAAGGAGGTGGTTTTACTGAGACCTGGTCCTTTACGGACTGACGAGGACAGACTGAGACAGTGGGACGTGAATAATGTTCATTAAAGAGACAGTAAGGAGGTGGTTTTACTGAGACCTGGTCCTTTACTGACTGACGAGGACAGACTGAGACAGTGGGACGTGAATAATGTTCATTAAAGAGACAGTAAGGAGGTGGTTTTACTGAGACCTGGTCCTTTACTGACTGATGAGGACAGACTGAGACAGTGGGACGTGAATAATGTTCATTAAAGAGACAGTAAGGAGGTGGTTTTACTGAGACCTGGTCCTTTACTGACTGATGAGGACAGACTGAGACAGTGGGACGTGAATAATGTTCATTAAAGAGACAGTAAGGAGGTGGTTTTACTGAGACCTGGTCCTTTACTCTCAGACTGACGAGGACAGACTGAGACAGTGGGACGTGAATAATGTTCATTAAAGAGACAGTAAGGAGGTGGTTTTACTGAGACCTGGTCCTTTACTCTCAGACTGACGAGGACAGACTGAGACAGTGGGACGTGAATAATGTTCATTAAAGAGACAGTAAGGAGGTGGTTTTACTGAGACCTGGTCCTGAACACTCCATCTTTCTCTCACATACTTCCTGTGTGAACTATGTGGAACCTGTACCTGGATACTCTGATACTGCAGTACTCCTACTGCAGTATCAGAGTACTACAGTAGTTGTTACCACTTTGACTCAGGGAGGATGTGGCGAATGTTTCTCTAACTTCCTGTTTGAAGCTGCAGAGTGGACGAAGAACCAGGAAGAAGGACGAAGACACCAGTTGTTAGTGACATGGAGTCTCTGCTGCTCGGTGAGTCCAACACCTTCATCCATACGTTGGTTTGTTCCTGACCTTCAGTGACCTTCAGTGACCTTCAGTGACCTCTGTCCTCCTGTTCCAGGTGTGTCTGTGCTGCTGCTGTCTGGACTGACTGTTTCTGCAGGTGAGCTGATGGAGGAGAAGACAATCACTGACACTGACAGTAATACACAGACATTTACTCTGTCTGTCTGTCTAACCTGGACCTGGTTCTGGGTCTGTTCTTGTCTCTACAGATCCTCTGTCCCCTCAGACTGTCTCTGTGGCTGTGGTCAAACTCTACTTCCTCCTCGTCATCGTCTGTCTCTTCTCTTTCTCCACCGTCCTGCTCGTCTTAAACTGTCGCAGCAGGAAGTCAGGTACTTCTACTGTCTCTAGCAGTATTTGTACACAGACTGTGTAGTACAGTACTTCAGTACTACTGTGTATCTAATAATAATCCTGTCTCCATGGAAACAGCCCAGCGTGCCGGAGAAGGTCAGGGATTGGATGAAGAGTACGATGATGTCGTTGCTGATGTCACCACTGAGCGTGAGCAGTGAGACTGTGTAGAGGAGTCACCGTGGAGACCGGAGAGAGGATCTGTGATGACATCATGTGTTACCGTGTCCAACAGAGACAGGAACCCAGTGTTTCCACGGTTACGAGCTCAGTTCTATCAGAGTTCTGATGCTGGTTTGGACTCAGATGTTCCTTCAGGTTCCCTGGAAATGTTCCTTTGATCCAGTTCAGGTTTCACTGATCACAACAACTCTGTCGCCTCTGCTGTGGTTTTATTCTGCTCCGGGCTTTTATTTTGGTAGGCAGCTTTCTGTTGATCTTTACTCGCTGCTGTTTGTCCAGTGTGAACTCTGATGGTTCAGTGTGTGGACGTATCATCAGAGGAGCTTTAGTCCTCAGCAGGAACTCTGTTCTTAACATTTAACCACTTTTAAAGCTCCATTTAAAAATAAAGTTGTTTAAAATTCAAAGAGAAGGTGATGATTTCCAAATGTCCTCCACTCATCTTTAATTCACAGTAGATACTTCATTTTCAAAGTATTTTAATCACATTGAGCAACTGTGGGTTGAGGTTTTCAATGGGAAGTGGCTTAATTCTGTAGTTCAGACACAGAGTCGTCAGTTACATTTAGTCATTTAGTCATTTATCAGACACTTTTATCCAAAGAGACTTACAAGTGAGGAACAAGGCAAAAAATCAGTCAAGGAGAGAAACATCAAAGCAAAGTGCTGTTAAAGAAGAGTTTCTGTGTCAAGAGATTCATTTTAGTACAAATGAAGATGATGAAGAGTCCTGTTTTCATCAGTTTTTTAAATATTAAAATGAATAAATAAAATAATAAAACTTCACGATCAAACTAAGCAAACATTAAAAGTTACAATTGATTCAGTAAAATAAATGTCTTTTATCTCTTTACAGTTTCCACAGAAATCTGGTTTCAGTGATTTGATCTTTCTCTGCAGCAGATTTACAGTCGATTATGGGTCCAACGTGTTTCAAAGGTCAAAATGTAATCAGGTCTGTTTAGCTGTGGATTCACCTCCTTTAGCAGCTTCATCACCTGAAAGAACAAATCAAAGACGTTCTAACACAAAACAGACATGTTCAATAATGTGGAGGATTATAGAACAGTACAAAAGTATTAGCTCAGGATTACTTGAAGTACTAAAAGTAAACGTACTCTTTAGGCTCATGTTACTGGACGATAATTAGTGAAAGATTAATGTGTTCATCTCCCTGTTTAATGATCAGATGTTTGAATCTAATGATTAGAACTTGAACAACTTGTTGCTCGCTGCTTCGTGTTAATAAAGTTTTATGATTACACTCTATTAATTTATTCATATGATTCTGAATCATTAGCAGTAATTAAAGAACTGTAGTAAAAGTACAATAGTTCCCTGTAGAATGTGCTGCAAAGTCTGAAGTAGCAGAAAATGTAAATACTAGTAGAACTCCTCATTAGTTACTTTACACCACTGATGATTACTATTTGTAATCTGCTACTTAAAGATTAGAAAAAGTATAAAATGTATTTCAATCTTTTTTAGAGAAACTGAACAAACCTGGAAAAACTGTGACAGTATAATTAACAGTAGTAAATTATACACACATGTTAATGTATAATTAATAATACATCTGTTATCATAAAAGGCATTTTCTTTTGTCATTCACATGGATGAAGTGAAATGATGAGTTTAAACTTTAAATGTTTGTGTTTAGACAGTTTATTTTAATTTAATACATTTTTTAAAAATTTCAGGTAAAGTATGATCTCTGTAAATTGTCCTTTTAAATGTCACTCACTTGTTAACACCGTGACTTCAGTCCCCTTCCCCAGTAGTCGAATTCTTCTTTGACTGTCTGAACAAAATCCAAAAGCACCAGGAAAAACCTGAAAATCTCCAGTAAATACACCAAACTTCAACAAACCAAAGTGTGGAGCAACAGTTTAAACAAAGGTTTAGTGTGATCAGTGTCGAATCAGTTGGTGATTTTCTGTCAGTGCATCGTTACTGTAAACTGCTGTGGAGCCAACAGTTCATTATTATTCTGCTAATTAAACACAGGAAACGCAGCAGGTCCATCAGATTCCAGGGAGAAAGGTTTGTCACAAGAAGCGAAGAGTGTCTGAGTCCTGCTGATGTGTTTTTGTACTGATGTTCAGCACAGTGAGCAACAGGAAATAAAAACAAAGATTAGGAAGAGTGAAGTGAGGAGGGCACTAAAGAGGATGAAGAGGGGAAAGGCAGCTGGTCCTGATGACAGACCTGTGGAGAGGCGGCTGTAGAGTTTCTGACTAGTTTGTTTACCAAGATCTTAGAGAGTGAGAGGATGCCAGAGGAATGGAGGAGAGGTGTACTGATGATAATTCTTAAGAACAAGGGAGATGTACAGAGCTGTCGCAACTACAGAGGAACACAGCTGACGTAGAGGAAGCTAGGCTGAGGGCAGAGGTGAGCTGCAAACAAAGGTAGACAGGTACAGTCCTCTTCCATTGAACTGGGAGAATTGCCAAATTTGGCCCAGTTTATAGGAGTCTAATAAAGACCAGACGATGCCGGACTGAGAAGCGATCCTGCAAGTAGCCAGAAACTGGGCAAGATGGGAAACAAACAGGATGAAAATTGGGCAGTGAAGGAGATTATAAAAAGAGGGGTGAAGTAGAAAAAGAAAGGTAAAGAGAACTGTCTGTATGATTTGTATTATTTTATAATGAAAACACATTGAAACTGTATTGTTCAAAGGACCTGATCTGTTTTAGTACAATGACAAATATAATAGAAAGAACACAACAACTTACTCTGTGTCTGATGAAGGTTCAGGTTTAAAATTGAAATCAAATCCCTTTGACTCGTCGCTCTTGAAGGACACACAGCTGGGTTCAGGTCCTGGTCCAGGAGATTCTGATCTTTGTTGGGACCTGATAGAAAAACAACTTTGGTGACGCTCACATATTCAGTCAAAGTTTCCTTCAAATAGAATCAGAAGAATAGTAAAAATGTCCTGATGAAATATTCAATTCTAGATGAGACTTGGAGACAGAATCAGTCCGATGGTCTCAGTCATCTTACCTCTGAGCTTTGGTCTGGCTCTCATGGTCCCCACACAGAGTGGTTTTAGAGGGAGGGACTCCCTCCTCTCTGTCCTCACACTGATCCATGCTGCTGAATCCACACTCTTTTAACTTTTCCACCACTAAACAACATTTAGAGAATAAAATAATATATAAAAATACATAAAAATAATCTGTGTTATCTGAGAAGAGAGACGAGGTGGAACCACGGTCCTGGATTGGTATCGTAGTGAAACCTCCTTTCAGAGACTGATCCTATTGGTCAGACTAAACAGGAACACAACCTGGAAAACACTCAGTGGATCACAGCTGCTGATCATGACACCAGGTCTCTGAACAGCTAACACGCTGAAATCCCAAATACGGTTTATTGAGGATCGTCATTTCAAGTCGATTGTGGTTTCTGTGAACAGAGTGATCATATGTTCACAACCAACCTCAGAGACAAGTCGCTGAGAGTGAAGATACATTTATTAGATATTCAATTCAATTAAATTCAATTTTATTTGTAGAGTTCTTTTTACAATTGACATTGTCACAAAGCAGCTTTACACAACCAAAGAACAGAACATGAACTGTGAATGTGTAAGAATCATAATAATCAGATTGTCCCTGATGAGCAAGCCGAGGGCGACAGTGGCAAGAAAAAACTCCCTGAGAAGGCAACAGGAAGAAACCTTGAGAGGAACCAGACTCAACAGGGAACCCATCCTCATATGGGTGATTACATGCTGTGTAGGCAGCAGTCCAGTATAACAGTTAATGTCTTTAAGTTAATATGGAGTCCAGTTAGTTAATTGCAGGCAGACTTGTTCCATTCCTTGACTATCGAGCGTTGAGTCGAGACCTCCTAGAAACAGCTGCCGACGTCCGCTGAGGCCAAGACCGACTTCATAGTAGCTTGTGACCAATCCAGTCTCCAAACGCATCCCATAGGGCAGACGGTGGATCCAGGCGACGAGATCTCCAGCCAGAAGTTGGGCATCAGGACGAGTCAGACAGGTCCAGAGGGCAAAGGGTGGAATGACGTGTAGCTCGACAGAGAGACAGGAAGAGGGAAAAGAGAGAGGGAGAGGGAAAGAGAGAGAAGAGGAGAGATTGCAGTTAGTTGTATTCACAGTCAGATAAAGTTTGAGGTGAATGTATATTTAGAATAGTGCAGCAGGGACTCCGGCAGGACTAATTATGACAGCCTAACTAAAAGGGTGGGTTCAGAAGTAAACACAGACATGAGGGCGCACTGGGATGTAGAGCAACCAAACACTTCACCATCAACAAACCCGAGTGATCAGTGAGAGTTGGGAAGACAGCATCTAAACATACCAGTTCACCATAATGCTCTACGTCCATGAGTCCTTCCCAGATCTATTTACTCAAATGCTTGACTAAATAAATAGGTTTTCAGCCTAGACTTAAACACTGAGACTGTGTCTGAGTCCCGAACCCTATTTGGAAGGCTATTCCATAACTTTGGGGCTTTGTAAGAAAAGGCTCTGCCCCCAGCTGTAGTTTTTAGGATACGAGGTACTGACAGGCAGCCAGCATCCTTTGAGCGAAGTAGGCGTGGTGGATCATAAGACACTAGCAGTTCACTTAGATACTGCGGCACAAGACCATTTAATGCTTTAAATGTCAAAAGTAGTATTTTAAAATCAATGCGAAATTTCACGGAGAGCCAATGAAGTGTAGATAAGATAGGCGTGATGTGATCGTATCTTCTGGTTCTAGTGAGGACTTTCGCTGCTGCATTCTGAACTAACTGAAGCTTGTTAATGCACCTGGTTGAACAGCCAGAGAGTAAGGCATTACAGTAGTCCAACCTAGAGGTGATGAAAGCATGGACTCATTTTTCTGCATCATTTAGTGACAAAATATTCCTTATCTTGGCAATATTTCTGAGGTGAGAGAAAGCTGTCCTGGTGATATTATCTACATGAGCTTCAAATGAAAGACTGGAATCTAGAATCACACCAAGGTCTTTGACTGTTGCACTAGATGTAACGGAAAGGCCATCTAGAGTTACGGTGTGGTCTAACATCTTGCTTCTAGCTGCATGTGATCCTATAACTAGTAATTCTGTCTTATCAGGATTTAGCAGAAGGAAGTTAATTAGCATCCAGTCTCGTATATATTACACCAGCTTGTTACAGCGTGTGTATGTGTCTGTGTACAGACATGTACAGACTGAACTATCTGTTCAACAGAGACAACGTTTCTCTGACAGGACGACACTCTCAGTACTACACTGAACACAGACACACTGAGGAACCAGATCTCCAGAGTACGAACCCAAACCCAGGATAAAGAGGTTCAGTGAATGTGGTGTTGAAGGTGTGGAGGTGGATCAGTTTGTCAGAGGAGACTCTGTAGAAGGACAGAGTCCCAGCAGGACAGTCCACATACACTGATACTCTGTTAGAAACTGAGGAGGAGATGGATGTTGATCTGTTATTGTGACAGACAGAGTAACCATCATCAGTACAACTCAGACTCCAGGACTGATCGTTCCATCCAAACACACAGTCTTCACTGTCTCCTCTCCTTCTGATTCCTCTGTAACTCACTGATATATCGACCACTCCGCTCCACTCGACCTCCCAGTAACAGCGACCAGTCAGACCATTACTACACAGCAGCTGACACCAGTCAAATCTGTCTAGATGATCAGGATATGACTGATCCTCCTCCACATGTGTCACCTTCCTGTTGTTGTCAGACAGTCGTAGTTTTCTGTTCACTGTGTTTGTGTCGATGGTGAGTTGACAGAAATCTGATGAGAGAACAAGACACAATCCAGCTGCAGTTATTAATCCATCATCAGTTTGATGAGGACTCATGACATCAGGGATTTGAATGAGTGATGTGACAGTTTGAAGATGGTTGAATGTTGCTGCTTTGTTTTCATCAGTCTCATTAAAAACACACTTACACTTCCTCAGACCTGGTCTCAACCATCGGACTCCACCAGGCTCCACCCTGAAAGGAGGAGGGGGGTCAGAGCAGCACATTCTCTTTCAGCATGCACACATGGGCATTACATGGCTCTCATACACACAGTGTGTTCTGGTTCTGTTCTAATGGAGGCTTGTATGTAGGGATGGGCTTTCATGACAAAGAGTTACGTTTGTTTTATTCATCTAAACAAACAGAGGCACCACCTAGTGGAGCAACCAGGTACCACAGAGGAATAGAGGACATTTACTGACAGTTACATCTGACGTCCTGAACTTCTGCATCATCAGTTAATATATAATTGAATTGATTAATTAATTATATAATACTTAATAACATTGATTTATTATTAATTATCAGACATTGTCTGTGGCTGCAGCAGGCGTCTCCATACCTGAGGGTGTCCAGTCTCCAGTGTGGATCTTCCAGTCCAGCAGACAGCAGCTTCACTCCTGAGTCTCCTGGATGATTGTAGCTCAGGTCCAGGTCTCTCAGATGGGAGGGGTTGGAGCTCAGAGCTGAGGCCAGAGAAGCACAGCCTTCCTCTGTGATCAGACAGCCTGACAGTCTGCAGACACACAAAACGACACACAGGAGACTTGGTGAAGGTGGTATTTGTACAAACCAACACCACATACTCCTATGTGTATTTTAAGGGATTTTAGCTACATACAGTGCTACATACTTTTATGTCTTATTGAACACAATCATTAAACATACAGAGTGATGGTGTAAAAAGTAAGCGAAACACTGTCTAATGTCAAACAACATCAACTAGAGTCAGGTGTTAGCAAACCTGAAGTCCAGTCAATGAAGTGAAGAATGGAGGTGTGGTTTAGAACTACAGGTCTGTTCAATAAAGACATTAAAGATCATGAATGTTTTACTTTATGTCAGCGAGTCAGTCAGAAAAATATGGTTATTTAATTATTAATTTGGGGAAGATCAGGTCACATATAATGACTAATTAATGCACAAAATCTGAAAATTATATTTTTGTGACAAAACCTTTTTTGTCACTGTCCTGTTAAAAACAGCATTAACAGGAAAAAGAAAAATTTTCTAAGTGTACAAGAAAAGTACTGGATGAAAATAAATTTTAGTTAATGAATCATAACCTGAGAGTTTCGAGTTTACAGTGTGGATTCTCCAGTCCAGCAGACAGAAGCTTCCTGAATCCCGCAGGTCGTTGTTACTCAGGTCCCGTTCTCTCAGACTACAGGACTGGGAGCTGAGAACTGAGGACAGAGCTTCACAGCTTCTCTCTGAGAGGTTACAGCCACTCAGTCTGAAAAACAGCGATGTATAAAACGACAACATTTGTGTTAAGATATTATTAAATAAGTTGTATTACAAGAAAACCTGTAATTTGTTTTGTTCCGTTGTTGAAATTCAGTAGCTGTAGATTTATAAATTCCACTATCTTTACACTTACACAACTTTCTTGGAGACTTTGACGACTCCCAGCACAAACAGAAGATCCTTCTCTGAAAAGTTTGAAGAGTATTTAAATGCATCAAACACGTCCAGATCTTTTCCTGATGACACCAACATGAAGAGCAGAGCTGACCACTGAGCAGGAGACAGTTGATCTGTGGAGTGACTTTCTGAGGCCAGGTACCATTGAATATGCTCAGCTAGAGAACGATCATTCAGTTCATTCAGACAGTGGAACAGGTTAATGCTTTTCTCTGCTGAGGGAGTCTCTCTGATCTTCTTCTTAATGTACTTAATTGTTTCCTGATTGATCTCTGAGTTACTTCCTGTCTCTGTCTGCAGACCTCGTAGGAGAGTCTGATTGGTCTCCAGTGAAAGACCAAGGAGAAAGCGGAGAAACAAGTCCAGGTGTCCATTTGGACTCTCTATGGTCTTGTTCACAGCACTCTGGTGAAGAAGTTTGAGTTTAGGTCTGAACTGTTTGGGCCTCAGAGAAGTTGACAGCCCTTCAGGCAGCAGATTGACTCCAGAGTTGATGAAGGTCAGATGGACATGAAGAGCAGCCAGAAACTCCTGAACACTCAGATGGACGAAGCAGAACACCTTGTCCTGGTACAGTCCTCTCTCCTCTTTAAAGATCTGTGTAAACACTCCTGAGTACACTGAGGCTGCTCTGATATCGATGCCACACTCTGTCAGGTCTGATTCATAGAAGATCAGGTTTCCTTTCTGCAGCTGCTCAAAAGCCAGTTTTCCCAGAGACTCAATCATCTTCCTGCTCTCTGGACTCCAGTGTGGATCTGTCCCAGCTCCTTCATCATACTTGATGTTCTTCAGTTTGGACTGAACCACCAGGAAGTGGATGTACATCTCAGTCAGGGTCTGGGGCAGCTCTCCTCCCTCTCTGGTTTTCAACACATCCTCCAGAACTGTAGCAGTGATCCAGCAGAAGACTGGGATGTGACACATGATGTGGAGGCTTCGTGATGTCTTGATGTGGGAGATGATTCTTCTGGCCTGTTCCTCATCTCTGAACCTCTTCCTGAAGTACTCCTCCTTCTGTGGGTCAGTGAACCCTCTGTCCTCTGTCACCATGTCAACACACTCAGGAGGGATCTGATTGGCTGCTGCAGGTCGTGTGGTTATCCAGAGGCGAGCAGAGGGAAGCAGGTTCCCCCTGATCAGGTTTGTCAGCAGCACATCCACTGAGGTGGACTCTGTCACATCAGTCAGGATCTGATTGTTGTGGAAGTCCAGAGGAAGTCGACACTCATCCAGACCGTCGAAGATGAACACAACCTGGAACTGTTCAAACCTGCAGATTCCTGCTTCTTTGGTTTCAGTAAAGAAGTGATGAACAAGTTCCACCAAGCTGAACTTTTTCTCTTTCAGCACATTCAGCTCTCTGAAGGTCAATGGAAATGTGAACTGTATGTCCTGGTTGGCTTTGTCTTCAGCCCAGTCCAGAGTGAACTTCTGTGTTAACACTGTTTTCCCAATGCCAGCCACTCCCTTTGTCATCACTGTTCTGATTGGTTCCTCTCTTCCAGATGAGCCTTTAAAGATGTCTTCTTGTCTGATGGTTGTTTCTGGTCTGTGTGGTTTCCTGGATGCTGTTTCAATCTGTCTGACCTCATGTTCATCATTGACCTCTCCAGTCCCTCCCTCTGTGATGTAGAGCTCTGTGTAGATCTGGTTCAGAAGGGTTGGGTTTCCTGCTTTAGCAATCCCCTCAAACACACACTGGAACTTCTTCTTCAGATTAGACTGAAGTTTAGACCTGACAGTCGAAATATCAACTGGATGAAGAACCAATAATAAGATGTAACGTTATGACCTGGTCACAACAGACACTGTCACAGTGATTTCTTCTTCCACTTGTAACTTTTTAACTCACTGTACAATCAAAGTTCATTTAAGATGGTTTATCACCAACCTCATTGATAAAAATTAATAATTTAATAAACACTGTCAAACTTAGGTGTAATTGAAGGTTTATTATTAATGAGTGGAAAGGTCCAGTTGGTCCTAATGACAGATCAGTGGAGACATGGAAATGTTTAGTAGAGATGGCAGTGGATTGGTTAACAACGATTGGAAACAACACCTTTGCTTTTTGACGTGTCCTCAAGAGACAAGACAAAGTAAAATAAAAGAAAAAGTAAAAACCCAACCTCCTTTGACCACCACCAAAAGAATCAAAGAGCTATGTGAGGATGCTCTTCGTGGACTACGGCTCTGCGTTCAATACAATCATCCTGGACATACTAGTCACCAAACTGTTCAACCTGTAGGTCCCCTCTCCCACCTGCATCTGGATTAAACCGTTCTGGTTCCGGCCCCCACCTCTCCACCACGCTCACACCCATTACTGGTGTGCTGAGCCCCCTACTGTACGCCCTGTATACCTAGGACTGCACTCCATCCCAGCAACCAATACTATCATCACGTTCCCTGATTATACCACGCCGGTTGATGTCACGATCCCAGCTTTCTCCTGCCTGATCTCCGGTTATTCCCCCTCCCTGCCTCACAGCTCTGAATGCTCATTATTCACACCTGTGCCACTCCTTCCCTTCTTAAGCAGCTCCACGTGCCTCTCAACTCTGCCAGATAGTCTCACATAAACTAAGGAGACAAACTATCCAGCGTTTCCTTTCGGACTGACTTCCTGACCAACCTGCCTGACCGGAACCTGCCTCTGCTCATCCTTTCGGTACCATGAGTGTTTTCTGTTTCTGTTTGTGTTGGATATTCCTGTGTATGGCCTGGGCCGTCTCTTGACATAGCTTACTGCCCTACTGGATCTCTGATATCAGTGCTGCCTTTCTGTGTTGACCTAGTTTGTTTGGATGTCTTTATTAGTTTTATGGACTCTACTGTTTGGACAGCTCTTTGTGCATGATCTCGGATTTGTCTCTTGCTCTGCACCTTGGATATCTGGAAAACTGTCTACTGACATTGTGTGTTTCATTACTGATTTTGCTTGTGCAACATAGCTCACTCTCCAATCAAGATGTGCTTTTCTCTGCTCTTGGCCATCTTGGATCCACCACCATATTCATTGGTGGTGAACCACTACTTCTGGTTCACCACTCAACAGTTTACGTCACCTCCCAATCTCCTATCTAGTTCACTCCTCCCTTAGACTCGACCACCACTCACCAAGACTTCAGTTAGTATTCCTTACGTAACATTATCCAAGATCCAGCCAAAGACTCAAACTAACTCTGTCTCCTCTCCTAGACCACCATACTCACCTGGCGACAGCTCTGTTCAGTTGCTGAATCCTGTGCACGCTCCACTATTATTGTCATTATAATCATTATAATGATTATAATGCCCCTAACATGAAAGCCTTAATGAAGAAAGCTCAGCAGCGGCTGACACACTGTCAGGTGTGTGGTCTGCAGGCTCCACAGCAGTGGACAGGAAAACTGTGGAGAGGGTGATAAATACAGCTCAAACAATCACCGGCTGCCCTCTGCCCTCCTTGGACGATATATCCAGGTCTTGTTGTCTTAGCCATCACAGGAGATTGAAATGTTGCTGTCTGGACGTCACCTCAGGTCAACAAAGTCTCAAACCACCAACAAATGGCTTCTTTCCCTGGATCATCCCACCAAGATACACTGTGCAATTCCACTGGGCCACCTGATAGGTGGTAGTCGTTCTATTGTTATACTGTTATTCTACTACTATTCTACTGTATTATATTTCAGCTCACTGTTGTTGAGAAGAGCACCCACAGTTTAGTTGTACTCCCCATGTGCAATGACAATAAAGTCTATTCTAATTCAAATTCTGTTTAATGTACTAATTACTTCAGTTGTTTAATATGTAACACTTATATTCTATATATAATGTTTCATTATTATTATTTTTTGGTTTGTCTTTAAAATTAATTAATTAATTCTAAAAGTAACTGTAACTGAAGAGATATGTAGTGAAATAAAAAGTAGAATATCTCCATCTGTCATGTAGTGGAGAAGAAAATAGAAATACTCTAGTAAAGTACACTAAGTATTGTACTGCAGTACTGGAGCAGCCTAAAAGTCCTGGAGGTTACAAACAGGGGAATCTAAAACAGACACAGTTCAAAACTCAACAACGGACTCAATCAAATCTTTATCAAACATATTCAACATGAATTAGAAGAAACTGGACTGAATGAAAAACGCTGTCATCACTTTGTTTCTCCAGAGGTCCAACTGCAGACCTCAGTTCTGAGTCCAGTGAAACAACAGTGTTACTTTTCATCATGTGATCCCTTCATTGGAGCTGGGATTGTCATTCTCTGTGTGGAGAAACCTCGGCTCCTGTTCACATCAGTGTTTTTCTGATGAACACTGGTTTGATTTCAGTGTTCAGACAATCTCTGGTTTTAACTCACAGATGTATTTAGTCCTGCTTCTGAACCCAGCTTGGATTAGATGTGCTCTCTTTCTACTTTTCTCCATTTTCTGTTCAAAATCTCACCTTTAAACTACATTTAGGACATTTTGAAATTGCCAGCAGGTACAGTTACTATTTACTTTACACATGAAGATTTGACAGTTTCTCACTTGATTCTGGTTCTGAACAGAACAAACAGTTGATGGATGAAGCAGGAAAAGAATCATCAGATGGATCAATAATGAACAGAATTGTTAGAGTAAATATGATTTACTCACTGATTTATAATTTTCTTATTACAATGTTACTTCACTCATAAGGATAATTTCTTGTTTTTACTTATTGTCATTATGAAGGATACATGTGTGTGATGTTTAATCCTGTAAGCAACAAGAGCATGTTGTACTGTGCTGAAGCTGCACTTTGCACACAGACGGGAAACAGGAAAGGTCAGAAAAGGTCAGCGGCCTTGGAGTTGAACAGTTCTTGTTGCTATACGCCTATAACCAATGTTTTATCCTTGTATGGAGTTTCTTTTTCTTGCAATATGATCATCTTATATTCATCATGTAACCATAGCATACACCCACATCTGTAACTTCAGGGTGTGTCTCATCTTTAATAAAAAGCTTGTACAAAGGGGAGACGGACGGAGTCGGAGGTGGAAATTCCTGGGTGAAGCATTTATGATGCTAAGATCTCAGGCCGGCTCCCCTTGCAAGTAAAAAGGCCAAAGAGTGTCCTTGTTGTGTTTTATTGTCTTCGTCTCTCAGCGTATGAAAAGTGTTGTGGCTATTTTAGACCCGACAAGAATCATCACAGCTCCATAGAAATCATTCACTGTCTGTGTCTCAGAGTTCTCTCTAATAAACTGAGGGACTTTGGACTAAACCACCTTTGTCCGGATTAACCAGCGGTTCCACCTGGACAAAGGTTTCCTGAATCACCTGGTTCAACGACGACACCGACTTTATCGACAGAGAGAACCAACAACAGAAAGAGACAGAAAACATACTCACCCTGAAACGCAGACACTCTGAGCGTCCTCCACTCCCAGCATGCACTGGGAGAAGCAGTAAAAAGTCATAAAGTGAAACAATAAACCTGGACTTTGACTCCAGTCACACAAACACACTGTTAAAATGAACAGTCAGAACCAGTGAACCATGTTCTGCCTCGTCCCCACTCTACAGTTTGAATGTAGAAATTTGTGAATGTGAATGTGGGGACAGTGGACCGAGGCAACGAATAGAATAACTTTTTTTAATAGATGCCAGACTGGGCCACAGAGCCCACTATCAGAAAAAACTACTGCAGAACTGAGACCAACATGTTCCTCATTTATTTCACTGGACGTTCAGACCACACAGAGCAGACGTCACCAACGATGGTGAACATGAAGATATTTGTGTCAGACACTGTGCAGATGGCGCTGCAGGAGCAGCAGCTAGTTACGGCAGCTCTCTCTTCTCTTTTTCCTTTTCTATTCTTTTCTATTGTTTCTTGGCCCGCCTTACGGGTTTTCTTTTATGTGGTCATTGCCTTTTGCAAGTCTGCACATAGGGGACCAATTTTATTACTTTTGTGTTCTGTTTTTCATTGTTTTTTAACTTTTTTGGGAGTGCGTCTGCGGATCCCCTCAGCTTCGCACATGGCTCCATTGTTTACTCCAGGGATCAGCTGTTAGCTCTGCGCGGCCCTGCACCTCTCTACAGCGAAAGACCTGAGGTACCACCTGAAATACGGAGGAAACGGAGAGGCTGCAGAGCAGGACGAAGGCTTCGGGAGAGGAGATGGAGGTACAAACCATACGTTCCATCCATCATTATGGGAAACGTCCGTTCCCTCTCCAACAAGATGGACGAGCTGACTGCGCTGACCCGGCTACAGCAGGAGTACAGGGAGTGTAGCCTCATGTGTTTCACTGAGACGTGGCTGAACGAATCGACGCCGGACTCTGTGGTCGCCCTGGATGGATTCAAACTGGTTCGGGCGGACAGGAGTTCGGGAGACAGTGGTAAGAAGAAAGGAGGAGGACTGGCGGTGTTTATTAACGAGAGATGGTGCAACCCGGCGCACGTCTCTGTTAAGGAACAGCTTTGCACCCGTGACATCGAGGTTCTCGCTGTGGGCATTCGGCCGTTTTACATCCCGAGGGAGTTTTCTCATGTTATAGTGTTTAACGTGTACATCCCTCCATCGGCCGACGCAGCGGCAGCCTGCGAGCGACTCCACGGAGCGGTGACGCGCATGCAGACCCGGCACCCGCATGTTAAGTGCCACACCAGGGAGAACAAGACGCTGGACTTACTGTATGCGATCGTTAAGGACGCATACGACTCAGCCCCTCTCCCCACTCGGCCCGCTCCGATCACAACCTGGTGCATCTGCTTCCTGAATACAAACCCAGGGCGAGAAGAGAACCACCCCAGAAGAAGTCAGTGAGAGTGTGGACTGATGAGGCCAGTGAGAGATTGAGAGACTGTTTCCAGACCACGGACTGGGAGACACTCTGCAGCTCTCATGGAGAAGACATCGACAGCCTGACCCACTGCATCACTGACTACATCAACTTCTGTGTAGAGAACACTGTACCAACTCGGAGGGTGCGGTGTTTCTCTTACAGCAAGCCCTGGGTGACCCCTGAGCTGAGAGCCCTACTGAAGGAGAAGAGGAGGGTTTTATTTCAGGGGACAGAGAGGAGCCGAAAAGAGTTCAGCATGACCTCAAATGCAAAATCAGACAGGCCAAGAACAGCTACAGGAGGAAGCTGGAGGAGCGGCTGGAGAACAACAACACTCGAGATGTGTGGAGAGGCCTAAAGACCCTCACTGGCCACGGACAGAGAGCAGGCACGGTGGCATCTGATGAAGATCAGGCTTGGCCAACGAGTTAAATCTGTTCTTCAACAGGTTTGATTCCAGCCCTCCCCCTCCCACTTCACACATCTCCAGTACAGCAGCTAACACCACCCCCACGCACTCTCACCATTGCACACCACCCCCATCCACAACCATCCCATCTCTGCCCCCCACCTCCACCCCCCTTTGCCTCACTTCTAATCAGGTAAGGAGAGAACTGAGGCGACTTAAGACCAGGAAAGCTGCAGGTCCAGACGGCATCGGACCCGGACTGCTCAGGGACTGTGCTGACCAGCTCTGTGAGGTGGTCACTTACATCTTCAACCTGAGCCTGAGTCTGGAGACGGTCCCGATCCTGTGGAAGACCTCCTGTGTGGTTCCGGTTCCTAAGATGGCGCACGCTAAGGAGCCAAATCACTACAGACCAGTAGCCTTGACCTCCCACCTGATGAAGACCATGGAGAGGCTCATCCTCAGCCACCTTCGCTCAGTGGTCAGCACCGCGATGGATCCGCTGCAGTTTGCCTACAGGCCGAACATCGGAGTGGATTGACGCTGTCCTCTACCTGCTGCACCGGGCGTTGACTCACCTGGAGAATGCTGGAACCCGCTGTGAGGGTCATGTTCTTTGACTTCTCCAGCGCCTTCAACACCATCCGGCCAGCTCTGCTGAGAGAGAAGCTGGAAGGGGCAGGAGTGGACGGACGACTGGCTGCATGGACAACCGACTACCTCACCAACAGGCCACAGTATGTGAGGCTACACAACTGTGTGTCAGAGGTGGTGGTTTCCAGCACTGGGGCTCCTCAGGGGACGGTGCTCTCACCGTTCCTTTTCACCCTTTACACATCGGACTTCACGTACGACACCAGCAGTTGTCACCTCCAGAAGTTCTCTGACGACTCGGCCATTGTTGGCTGTGTGTCGGGGGGGAACGAGCTGGAGTACAGGTCAGTCATTGTGGACTGGTGTGAGCGCAACCACTTGTGCTTGAACACCAGTAAGACAAAGGAGATGGTGATTGACTTCAGGAGGAGAACACCACAACACACACCGGTGAGCATCCAGGGTTTGGACATTGAGGTAGTGGACAGTTTTAAGTACCTGGGTGTTCACCTCAACAAGAAATTGGACTGGACTCACAACACCGATGCCCTGTACAAGGAGGGCCAAAGTCGCCTCACCTTCTGAGGAGACTGAGGTCCTTTGGAGTGTGCAGGCCTCTCTTAAGGACATTTTATGACTCTGTGGTAGCCTCTGCTATCCACTACGCCGTGGTCTGCTGGGGAGCAGGCAGCACAGACGGACAGAAAGAGGCTCAACAAGCTGGTCAGGAGGGCCAGTTCTGTCCTGGCTGTCCACTGGACTTTGTGGAGGAAGTGGGTGAAAGGAGGATGTTGGCCAAGCTAACATCCATCATGGACAACACCTCTCACCCACTACATCGGACAGTGGAGGCACTGAGCAGCTCCTTCAGTTGCAGACTGTTACACCCTCCATGTAGGAAGGAGCGGTTCCGCAGGTCATTCATTCCCACAGCTGTGAGACTGTACAATGCCACAGTTTAAATATACATGTACAAACCGGGTCCATAGCCCATCTGACTGTATTGTTTTTACTTTATTTTATTTATTTTTTATTACGTATAACATATTATATATGTTAACTCGTAATAGTGTATATAGTTGTAGATTCGCGGTAAAATGTTATTACTTTTTGTATTTTAAACACCTCTCATTCTTTTTGCACATTGCTGTTGTTCTTTTTGCACTGACCTGCTGTAGCAATTGAATTTCCCCAATGTGGGATCAATAAAGAATATCTTATCTTATCTTATCTTATCCAACATTCACCACAGTCACTACTCAGTCAGAGTAACTCTCTCTGTGTCCAGCAGGGGGCAGAAGAAGCTGTTTAATCAGTGCAGAGCAAGAGAACAAGACCAGGTGATGAAGAGGAGTCAGAACATCCGTACATCACACAGTTCCTACTGCTGTGTTCTGTATGTTATAAAGTACTTTAGAGGGAGAAGACACGTCCTACCACTGAACCAATGTTTAAAACTATTATAACTGACTAAATATTAAACAATCTGCTGATTTACTTTAAGGTAAATAATTAACAAAATAAAAAAAATATTTAAATTATTAATATCAACAGTGTCCTCCTCGTTACAGTTCTGCTGTATTGCATTGGTATAATATATATATACAATTTTAATAGAATGAATACAATTACAAGATAATATGAATAATACTATTAAATCTATTAAATATTTATCATCACACGTAAGATAAGAAAACTTTCTCTAACCATCAATAATTCATGATTATTAAACAAAACACAGACACTCAGAATATGTTTTCTGTTCAGTTTAACACTAAATGATGTCGGTGCTGTTAATAGTCTGTGGTTATGGTTTGTGGATTTGTGCACAGTAGAGAGGTGTGGATCTGTTACCACAAACAAACAAGAACAAGTCAAAGTTTCCATTTTAACACCTTTGTATAAACCACAGCTACACGAGAAAAACAGCTGCTACATTTAGACCAAAGTTTATTGATGCTTCAGAGAAACAAGTGAATAATATAAATAAAGTAAAGTTAATGTGGAATCACTGAAAACTGTATAAGGGGTTATACAAAAAATGATCTATGTCTAAAAATGAAATAACAGAATTTAAGTGTTGGAACCAGTTCCAGATCAGCAGGTGGACGTCAGTGTTTGAACTGTTGTGAAGGTGTGAAGCTCGACTTCAGTGAAGAGTAGACGACCGCTGGTTCTGGACAAAAGTCTGAACACAAACACACAGTCACGTTTGTCTGACGATGTTATTTCTGACATAGGTAAAGATTACTATCACTTTCTCATGTAGGTGTAGTTAGTTAAATGTCTGGTTACTCTACTGCAGGTCAAGACTGAAAGAAGCCTTCAGTAACTACAGCTTTACAGTACGTGAAGTTTGTTTTAAATACAACCATGGTCGTGGTCCTCAAGGACCAGAGTTACCCATCACTGGACCTAAGCTTAGCTTAGCATAAGGAAACAGTGAATGTAGCTGACCTGCAGCTGCTCCTCTGCTCCTGTTTGGTCTGATGACTATTTGTCCATAACTGACGTCTTCTGTTCTCACACCTGAGTAGACAACATCTGGATCAGTGTCTGTAAAATAAAATACAGAAGACATCACTACAGATAGTTGATAATAGTACTTTTTACTGCAAATGTTAGAACGACGAGTTAGAACTGTAGTACTAGAGCTATAGTAAACAAGTATTTTTAGTTTTTAATTCTAAAAATTGCTGTGGTTTACAAATGCTACTAAAATACTAGATTTAGTTTGACAAAGATCAGAGTGAGAAGAAAACAACACAAAGCAGCAGATGGTTCATCACCTGACACATGGATTTGAACCCAGGACCTTACATTTACATTTAGTTAGAAGCTTTTATCTAAAGTGACTTACAAGTGAGGTACAAAGCAAAAAAATATCAAATCCAGGGAGACAAACTTTAAGGTGCTCTAGAGACAGCTGTTTGAGTTGAACAGGTTATAAGATTTTATTTTTCAAGAGTTGTGTTTTCAGCATGTTTTTGAAAGTTAAGAGTGACGTAGCTGAGTGTGTAGAGGTGGGTAGTTTGTTCAATCATCATGGAACCAAAGAACTGAAAAGTTTTGTCAGGGATCTTTTGAGGTGAGAGAACCACAAGACGTGATGATGATAGAGGAGGGATTGTTGACCTGGATGACTGAGTTCAGGTGGGTGGTTCTGTGAGTTGATCACTTTACAGGTGAGAGTCAGGACCTGAACCTGATGCAGCAGCTACAGGAAGTCAGTGCAGAGATCTGAAGACTGGTGTAACGTGTTGTTTCTGGCGATCAAAACTGAGACGGGCTTCAGTGTCTCACAGCATTGTTAGTTATTTTATTTAATTTTTAGTAGTAGTAGTAGTAGTTGAGCTGCAATACAAAAAAAAAAAAAAAAATCAAAGCATCCACGAACTGTAGCAGTGATCCAGCAGAAGACCGGGATGTGCAATGATGTGGAGGCTTGTGATTGTTCTTGATGTGGGAGTGATTTCTGTGTTCCTCATCTTGAACCTCTTCCTGAGACTCCTCCTTCTGTGGGTCAGTGACACCTTTGTACTCTGTCACCATGTCAACACACCAGGAGGATCATGATTGGCTGCTGGCCAGGTCGTGTGGTTATAGAGGCGAGCAGAGGGAGCGGTTCCCCTGATAGGTTGTCACGCAGCACATCCACTGAGGGGGACTTGTCACATCAGGTCAGGATCTGATTGTGTGGAAGTCAGAGGAGTGAATCCTCAGACGTCGCAGATGACACAACCTGGAACTGTTCAAAACTGCAGATTCATGTATTTGGTTTCAGTAAAGAAGTTGGATGAACAGTTCCACCAAGCTGAAACTTTTTCTCTTTCAGCACATTCAGCTATCTGAAGGTCAATGGAAAATGGATTGTTTGTCCTGGTTGGCTTTGTCGTAGCCCAGTCCAGAGTTGCACTTCTGTGTTAACACTGCTTTTCCCAATGCCAGCCACTCCTTTGTATCATTTCTGATTGGTTCTCTCTCCAGATGAGCCTTTTAAAGATGTCTTCTTGTCTGTGGTTGTTCTGGTCTGTGTGGTTTCCTGGATGCTTGTTTCAATCTGTCTGACCTCATGTTCATCATTGACCCTCCAGTCCCTCCCTCTGTGCTGTAGAGCTCTGTGTAGATTGGTTCGAAGTTGGGTTTCTGCTTAGCAATCCCCTCAACACCCACTGCGACTTCTCTTCAGATTAGGACTGAAGTTAGACTGACAGTCGAAAATATCAACTGGATGAAGAACCAATCTAAGAGTAAACGTTATGACCTGGTCAAACAGACACTGTCAAGTGATCTTCTTCTTCCACTTGTAACTTTTTAAATCACTGTACAATTCAAAGTTCATTTAAGATGGTTTATCACCAAAACCATTGATAAAATTAATAATTCATAACACTGTCAAACTAGGTGTATTGAAGGTTTTATATTTAATGAGTGTGTAATAGGTCCAGTTGTCCTAATGACAGGCTAGTTGAGAATGAAATGTTTGTAGAGATGGGCAGTGGATTGGTTAACAACGATTGAAAACAAACACTGTTTTTGACGAGTCCTCAGAACAAGAAAAGTAAAATAAAGAAAAGTCAAAAACCAACCTCCTTTGACCAAACCAAAAGAATCAAGAGTATGTGGGTGCTCTTCGTGGAAGAACGGTTCTGGTTCATACAATCATCCTGGACATCAGTCACCAATGTTAACTGTAGGTCCCCTCTCCCCCCGATTCTGGATTAAAAACGTTCTGTTCCGGCCCACTTCACACGGCTCACACCATTCTGGGTGCTGGCCACTATGAGCCCGTATACTTAGGATGCCTCCATCCCACAACAACTCTCAGCTGATTAAAGCGGTTGATGTCGATCCAGCTTTTCCTGCTGATCTCGGTTTCCCTCCTGCCTCAAGTTGCCTGTTATTCTACACCTGTTCTTTAGCCACTTTCTTACGCCGTCCACGTCGGCACCTCGTACACTCTGCGATAGTTACATCAAATACGCGACACACCAGGTTTCTTTGGCTGCTCTGCCCCTGCTGACGGAAACTGTTGCTCATTTCCCCCCTCCCCTCCCCCTCCCTCCTCCTCCCCAGGCTACCATGAGCCGGTTTTAGTCTAGACCCGCCTTGGTGCCGTTTTCTGCTGCCACTACGGCACGCCAAGCGCACGCGATCCAGCGGACAACACTCAAGGCCCCACCGAACCCCCCCCACTGCAACGCACACTCCCCATTGCCACGACAGACTGACACAACAGTGCCCCCCACTGTCCCTTCGACACCCCCCACCCGCACCGCCCACGCACAATAACCAACACCCGACCGCAACCTCCCCTACGTCTCCGGCCGACCTGTTGTGCAATCCACCACCAACCATCCGTGTGTAAACAAACCCCCAAGCTTTAAGACACACCCCCCCCCAGCACGCGCGAGCACAACCAAAACCAGCCCGCCCAGAAAACGCCCAAAACTAGACCAACCTGACCAAACATCTCCCGCGCGTGGAAACACCGAGAACCGTCAAAACAAACACGCACAACGCACACCGCACACAGCAGCCCCAGCAAGAACACAAGAGCCCCAAATACAGAACCATCTCACACCGCCGACCCCCAACATCCCCCCGTATTCCACGTAGGGGACCTGTGCCAGCGCTCTACCCCAACTACCTCTGGACACCAACACCTCCCCCGTATTCCCCAACTACATACGTGTCGCAATAATACCGACCTTCAGTGGAACAAAGACAGCTCCTCCCCACCTCTCTGCCCCCTCGCTACCCTCCCCACCACCAACAATCCTGCACTATACACCCCCCCCCACCAAAACCTCCCCCTAAACCTCTCCCACCCCCACCCCTCCACAACCCCCCTACCAAAAATCTACCCCCAAAAACCCCCACCACAACACAACCCCCGACAACGTAACTACGCAACCACTCCCACACAACACACAAACAGAGGCCTAAGACGTCCCACTGCCCAAACACATCCCCAATCCACCCCCAAGCAACACTAGAAGCAACAGACAAAGCCACCACAAGTACTGACCCTACCATCGTAAAGGCAAACACCCAAAACCACAAAAACAAACCACACGACACAGCCAACACACCACACCAACACCTCACCATACACAAACACAACAGCCCAAATACCCCAAGCACAACCCCCATAGCCCGACAAAACATCCTCACACGTCCTCATTGTCACCATAAAAGACGCCCTAGACCATAGCATTCGAGCCTATGAACCGTCGGATCCCAACCAGGGTACCCACCACCGAATGCGTTGGTGGTAGAACCAACTCGTCAACCCTGCTGGTTCCATCCAAAAACTAACACAACATAGTCTCTAGCCGTCACCGCACACAAAATCCCAAAAATCCTTCCCTATTACATTATGTACCGAGATCACTCCTGCCCTTAGATAACTCGAACGCCAGACCCACATCACACAAAGCAATTCACGTTAAGTAAATTTCCTTACGTAAACACGAATTATCCAAGATCCACAATGAACAACAAAAACGATACAAAAACACCCATAACCTCGTTCCTTTTCCTAAGATCACCCCACCATCACTCCTGGCGGACGTTGTTCAGTTGCGAATCCTTGTGCACGCTCCACTTTATCGGTCTTATAATCAATCATATACTGTTATAATGCCCCTCAACCATGCAAAGCCTGAGATTGAAGAAAGCTCAACAAGCGGTGACACACCTGTTCAGGTTGTGGTCTGCAGGCTCCACAGCAGTGGAAGGAAAATGTGGAGAGGGTGATAAATATACAGCTAAAACCAATCACCGGCTGCCTCTGCCTCCTTGGACGATAATATCATGGTCTTGTTGTCTTAGCCATCACAGGAGATTGAAATGTTGCTGTCCTGGACGTCCTCAGGTCACACAAAGTCTCAATACCACCAACAAAGGCTTCTTTCCCTGGATCATCCCACCAAGATAAATGTGGCAAATTCCACTGGGCACCTGATAGGTGGTAGAGGTTCTATTGTTATACTGTCTATTCTTTTTACACTATTCTTACTGTATTATATTTCAGCTCACTGTTGTTGAAGAAGAGGACCCAAGTTAGTTTACCCCCCACTGTGCAAAATGACAATAAAGTTCTATTCTATTAAATTCTGTTTAATGTACTTAATTACTTCAGTTCTGTTTAATATGTAACACTTATATTTTATAATGTTTCATTATTATTATTTTTGGTTTTGTCTTTAAAATTACTTAATTAATTCTACAAGTACTGAATGAAGAGATAGGGAGTGAAATAAAAAGTTGTTTTCTGAGAAATTCTCTGCCCATCTGGCATCGTAGGGTATAAAGAAAATAGAAAACTCTGTAAAGTACACTAAGTATTGTACTGCAGTCCGGAAGCACGCCTAAAAGTCCTGCGAGTTTACAAACAGGGGATCTACAACAGAACAGTCAAAACTCAAAACGGACTCAATCAAATCTTTATCCAAACATTATTCAACATGAATTAGAAGAAATGGAATGAATGAAAACCGGCTGTCATCCCTTTGTTTCTCCAGAGGTCCACTGCAGACCTCAGTTCTTTTGAGCCCGTGATGAAAACAACCGTGTTACTTTCTCATGTGATCCCTTCATTGGAGCTGGGATTGTATTCTCTGTGTGGAGCAACACCTCGGCCCTTTTCACATCAGGTTTTTTCTGATGAACACTGGTTTTATTTCTAGTGTTCCGACAATCATCTGGTTTTAACTCCAGATGTATTTAGTCCTGCTTCTGAACCAGCTTGGATTCGATGTTCTCTCTTTCTACTTTCTCCATTTCTGTAAAATCTCACCTTTAAACTACATTTAGGACATTTTGAAATTGCCAGCAGGTCAGTTACTATTTACTTTACAAATGTAAGATAGTTGACAAGTTTCTCACTAGCGTACTTGTCCGGCTACCATGTACATCATGTAACCTATCTTTACAGTCTGACTGGCTGTGATAGCAGCGATTAACCGTATTTCCTAGTCACATGTTACATCCATCCGGCACTGTCAATATGATTCTGTAAGAACAAGCCACATAGTGCTGAGTCTACCATTTCTAGTCGACTTGCACTCATCTTGCTTTACTTGTTATCCTTATTTTTCATATGTCAACACTGTTACCCTCTCCAACTCATATTTTTAGCGCATAACTTCTCATTTTTCTTTTTTTACTTCATTTTCCATTTTCTGATATCGGAATCCACATTGGTGTGTTTCTTCTGTTTACTCCTTAGCAACAAGAGCATGTTGATGAGATCTGTTTATTTTTGTATGTATTTTTTGATTGTGTCTTATTTTTACACAGACGGGGGAGCCGAGAAAGCCACAGAGGTGCATCCCCCCCCCCCCCGACCCCATTATCACGGCAACTTTCTCTCTTTTCCCCACCAGGTCAGTCGAATCTCCCACCCTCCATCTTCTTTCTTCATCTTATTTTTCTTTCCCTTCTCTTCTTTTGTTTTAGAGACAGTGGCCCTTCACTGTGTACCGTTATCGTTCTGAACGTTCTTGTTTGTCTCTCTTATTCGACGCCCCTCCTCCTCGTTGCCAGCTTTAGTCCACCCTTTCTCCTCCCCCCCTCCTTTCCCCCCCTCCCCCCTGCTTTTCACCACACTACTTGTATGCCGACTGTTTTTTTTGTTTTTTTTGCCTTGTGTAACGCCCGCGCCAACCTATGATCATTCTTTCTTATTCATTCTCCCATCACTGTTGTTGTGTAAACCTTCTTTTTCTCACTACTCTAATCTGCCCACCCCTCTTTCTCCTCTTTCCACACCACCCCCCCCCATTTTTCCCTGTCAACTTTCAGGGTTTTTTTTTTTCTCTTTTTTTTTTTTTTACCCCCCCCCCCCCCCCGTGTTTTTTTTTTTTTTTTTTTTTTTTTTTTTTTTTTTTTTTTTTTTTTTTTTTTTTTTTTTTTTTTCTTTTTTTTTTTTTTTTTTTTTTTTTTTTTTTTTTTTTTTTTTTTTTTGTTTTTTCTCTCCCTCTCTCTCCACGATGCCACCTTCCTATATTATTTTTTTCTCTATCTTCATACATCATTTTTTTTTTTTTACTTTTTTCGCTTTCTTCTTCTCTTCTCTTTCTTTCTCTCCGCCTGACCTTTATCCTTATACTTTTTTAGCCATGCCCCCCCTTCCGCAGCCACGGCAGGCCCTCCCCTCCCTACGTATTGTTGCTCCGTCCCGTTTTATTCCCCTCTCTCCCTCCACGGTGCGACCTCCCTACTCCTCCCCTATCCCGGCTCTCCGTGACAGCATTTATGATGCTAAGATCTCAGGGCGGTCCCCTTGCAAGTAACAAAGCCAAAGGTGTCCTGTTGTGTTTTCGTTTTCGTTCTTCAGCGTTATGAAACGTGTTGTGGCTATTTTAGACCCTCCCCCCACGACCAGACCCCCATCATCCACCTCATAGAATCATCTACGTCTGTGTCTCAGAAGTTTCTCTCTCTAAACTGAGGGACTTGGAACTAAACCACCTTCCTGTCCGGTTTAACCACCCCCCCCGCGCCCGGCTCCACCTGGGACACAGGTTTCCTGACATCACCTGGTTCACGAGACACCGACTTTATCGACAAGAGAAACCAAAACAGAAGATACAGGGAAAACATAATTCCCCTGACCAAGCGACACACTTGCCGTCTCCCCTCCCAGCATGCACGGGCGACGTAAAAGCGTAAATACTAACTAAATGAAACAATAAACCTGGACTTTGACTACCAGTCACACACAAACCACACTGTTTTAAAAGAAACAGTCAGAACCAGTGAACCCAGTTGGCTCGCCCCCCCTACAGTTTGAATGTAGAGAAATTTGTGAAGTTGAATGTGGGCCGTGGGACCGAGGCAACGATAGAATAACTTTTTTTAATAGTATGCAGACTGGCCACGAGCCCCTATCGAAGAAAAAATCTACTGCGAACTGAGGACCACAACTGTTCCTTCATTTATTTCACTGGACGTTCAGACACCGAGCAGACGTCCACCAACGATGTGCACATGAAGCCATATTTGTCGTCAGACATGTGCAGCTGGCGCTGCAGGAGCAGCAGCTCGTTACGGCGCTTCTCTTCTCTTTTCCTTTTCTATTTCTTTTCTATTGTTTCTTGCCCGGCCTTACCGGGTCTTTCTTTCGTATGTGGTCATTCCTTTTGCAAGTCTGCACATTAGGGGGACCAATTTTATTATTTTGTGTTCTGTTTTTCATTGTTTTTTAACTTTTTTTGGGCAGTGCGTTGCGGATCCCTCGCTTCGACATGGCTCCCATTGTTTTACTCCAGGGATCAGGCGTTAGCTTCTGCGCGGCCCTGGCACACCTCTCTACAGCGAAAATGAGGTACCACTGACAATACGGAGAGGAAACGGAGAGGACTAGAGCAGCAGGACGAAGGCTTCGGAGAGGAGATGGAGGAGGTACAACAACCCATACGTCCCATCCATCCTTATGGGAAACGTCCGTTCCCTCTCCAACAAGATGGACGAGCTGACTGCGCTGACCGGCTACGCAGGAGTACAGGGAGTGTTAGCTCATGTGTTCACTGAGACTGGCTTGAACGAATATCGACGCCGGACTCGTGTTGGTCGCCCTTGATGGATCATAACTGGTTCGTGGGGACGGAGTTCGGGAGACAGTGTAAGAAGAAATGCGGAGGGGACTGCGGTGTGTTTATTAACGCAGGAGATGGTTTGAACCCGGCGCACTCTCTGTTAAGGAACACGCTTTGCACCCGTTACATCGAGTCTCGCTGTTTGGGCATTCGGCCCGTTTTACATCCTACGATGGAGTAGTTTTTCATTTAGTGTTAACGTGTACATCCCTCTCGGCCGACGCAAGCGGGCAGCCTTGCGAGCGGACTACCCGGAGCGGTGTACGCGCCTGCAGACCGGCACCCGCATGTTAAGTGCCACACCAGGGAGAACAAGACGCTGGACTTACTGTATGCGATCGTTAAGGACGCATTACGACTCCATCCCCTTCTCCCCCACTCGGCCCGCTCGATCACTAACCTGGCATTGCTTTTCTTGCTTCCTGAATACAAAACCAGGGGAGAGAGAACCACCCCGAAGAAGTCAGTGAGGTGTTGGACTTCTGATGGCCAATGAGAGATTGAGAGGACGTTTCCAGACACACGGACTGGTAGACATCTGCAGCTCTCATGGAGAAGACATCGACAGCCTGACCACACTGCATCACTGACTTACATTCAACTTCTGTGTAGAGAACCTTGTACCAACTCGGAGGGTGCGTGCGTTGTTCTCTAACAGCAAGCCCGTGGGTTGACCCCTGAGCTGAGAGCCCTACTGAGGAGAAGAGGAGGGTTTTTATTTCAGGGACAGAGAGGGCCGAAAAAGAGTTCACGCACATGACCTCAATAGCATAAATCAGACAGGCCACGAAAACACGTACACGGAGGAAGTGGAGGAGCGGGCTGGGAGAGAACAACAACACTCGATGATGTGTTGGAGAGGCCTATACAAGACCCTCACTGCACGGAACAGGAGAATGCAGGTGGCATCTATGATGAAGCATCAGGGCTTGGCCACGAGTTAAAGCTTCTTCAACAGTTTGAGTCAAAGCCCTCCCCCTAACACTGTACACACATTACCAGTAACGCAGCTAAACCAACACCCCACCCCACGCACTCTCACCATGCACACCAAACCCATAACAAACATCCCATCTCTGCCCACCACCTCCACCCCCCTGTTGCCTCACTTTATTCAGTTGTAAGGGAGAGCAAACTGAGGCGGACTTAAGACCAGGAAGCTGAGTCCAGACGGCATCGGACCGGACTGCTCAGGGGACTGTGCTGACAAGCTCTGTGAGGTGGTCATTAACTCTTCACCTGAGCGAGCGAGTCTGGAGGCGTCCTCGAATCCTGGGAAGACTCTCCGTGTGGTTCCGGGTTCCTAAGGATGGCGCACGCTAAAGGAGCCAATCAATACCAGACCAGTAGCCTTGACCCTCCCACCTGATGAAGACCATGGACGAGGTCTCTATCCTCAGTCCACTCGCCTCAGTGGTCAGCACCCGATGGATCCGCTGCAGTTTGTGCCTACAGGCCGACATCATGGAGTGGATGACGCTGTCTTATGCGCACCGGGCGTTTGCCTACCTGGAGAATGCTGTCGTGGACACGCTGTGAGGGTCAGTTTCTTGACTTCTCAGTCGGCCTCAAACACCATCCGGCCCAGCTATGCTGAGAGCGAAGCTGAAGGGGCAGGAGGGACGGACGATATGGCTGCATGGACAACCGACTACCCCACCAACAGGCACCACAGTAGTGAGGTACACAAACTGTGGTCAGAGAGGTTGGGGTGTTCCAGCACTGGGGCTCCTCAGGGGACGGTGCTCTCACACGTTCTTTTCACCCTTACACATTCGGACTTCACGTACGACACCAGCAGTTGTACCCCAGCAAGTTCTGGACGACTCGGCCATTGTGGCTGTTTTGTGTCCGGGGGGGAACGAGGGGGGGCGGCTGGAGTACAGGTCATTCATTGTGGATGGTGTGAGCGCAACCACTTTGTGCTGACACCACGTAAGACAAAGGGGAAGGTGGTATTGACTTCGGATGAGGGAGGATACCCAACACACCCGTGAGCATCCGGGTTTGGACATATGAGGTAGTGGACAGTTTTAAGTTACCTGGGTGTTCACCTCAACAAGAAATTGGACTGGACTCACACCACCGCATGCCCTGTACAAGGAGGGCCAAAATTCGGCCTCCACCTTCTGAGGAGGCCTGATGGTCCTTTGGAGTGTGCGGCCTCTCTTACGGACATTTTTATGACTCTGTGGTAGCCTCTGTATCCACTACGCCGTGGTTACTGCTGGGGAGAGGCAGCACAGACCGGCACAGACAAGGGCCAAAAAGCTGGTCAGGAGGGCCCATTCTGTCTGGGCTGTCCACTGACTTGTGGAGGCAGTGGGTGAAGGAGGATGTTGGCCAAGGCTAACATCATCTGGACAAACCCTCTCCCCCCCTACATCGGACAGTGGAGGCACTGCGCCAGTCCTTCAAGTTGCAGGACTGTTACATCAGTTTGATGAGGACTCATGACATCAGGGATTTGAAGGAGTGATGTGACAGTGAAGTTGAAGATGGTTGAATGTTGCTGCTTTGTTTTCATCAGTCTCATTAAAAACACACTTACACTTCCTCAGACCTGGTCTCAACCATCGGACTCCACCAGGCTCCACCCTGAAAGGAGGAGGGGGTCAGAGCAGCACATTCTCTTTCAGCATGCACACATGGCATTACATGGCTCTCATACACACAGTGTGTTCTGGTTCTGTTCTAATGGAGGCTTGTATGTAGGGATGGGCTTTCATGACAAAGAGTTACGTTTGTTTTATTCATCTAAACAAACAGAGGCACCACCTAGTGGAGCAACCAGGTACCACAGAGGAATAGAGGACATTTACTGACAGTTACATCTGACGTCCTGAACTTCTGCATCATCAGTTAATTATAATTGTATTGATTAATTAATTATATAATACTTAATAACATTGATTTATTATTAATTATCAGACATTGTCTGTGGCTGCAGCAGGCGTCTCCATACCTGAGGGTGTCCAGTCTCCAGTGTGGATCTTCCAGTCCAGCAGACAGCAGCTTCACTCCTGAGTCTCCTGGATGATTGTAGCTCAGGTCCAGGTCTCTCAGATGGGAGGGGTTGGAGCTCAGAGCTGAGGCCAGAGAAGCACAGCCTTCCTCTGTGATCAGACAGCCTGACAGTCTGCAGACACCAAAACGACACACAGGAGACTTGGTGAAGGTGGTATTTGTACAAACCAACACCACATACTCCTATGTGTATTTTAAGGGATTTTAGCTACATACAGTGCTACATACTTTTATGTCTTATTGAACACAATCATTAAACATACAGAGTGATGGTGTAAAAAGTAAGCGAAACACTGTCTAATGTCAAACAACATCAACTAGAGTCAGGTGTTAGCAAACCTGAAGTCCAGTCAATGAAGTGAAGAATGGAGGTGTGGTTTAGAACTACAAGTCTGTTCAATAAAGACATTAAAGATCATGAATTTTACTTTATGTCAGCGAGTCAGTCAGAAAAATATGGTTATTTAATTATTAATTTGGGGAAGATCAGGTCACATATAATGACTAATTAATGCACAAAATCTGAAAATTTATTTTTGTGACAAAACCTTTTTTGTCACTGTCCTGTTAAAAACAGCATTAACAGGAAAAAAAAAAATTTCTAAGTGTACAAGAAAAGTACTGGATGAAAATAAATTTTAGTTAATGAATCATAACCTGAGAGTTTCAGTTTACAGTGTGGATTCTCCAGTCCAGCAGACAGAAGCTTCCTGAATCCCGCAGGTCGTTGTTACTCAGGTCCCGTTCTCTCAGACTACAGGACTGGGAGCTGAGAACTGAGGACAGAGCTTCACAGCTTCTCTCTGAGAGGTTACAGCCACTCAGTCTGAAAAACAGCGATGTATAAAACGACAACATTTGTGTTAAGATATTATTAAATAAGTTGTATTACAAGAAAACCTGTAATTTGTTTTGTCCGTTGTTGAAATTCAGTAGCTGTAGATTTATAAATTCCACTATCTTTACACTTACACAACTTTCTTGGAGACTTTGACGACTCCCAGCACAAACAGAAGATCCTTCTCTGAAAAGTTTGAAGAGTAATTTAAATGACATCAAACACGTCCAGATCTTTCCTGATGACACCAACATGAAGAGCAGAGCTGACCACTGAGCAGGAGACAGTGATTGTGGAGTGACTTTCTGAGGCCAGGTTACCATTGCATATGCTCAGCTAGAGACCGATCATTCAGTTCTTCAGACAGTGGAACAGGTTAATGCTTTTCTCTGCTGAGGGAGTCTCTCTGATCTTCTTCTAATGTACTTAATTGTTTCCTGATTGATCTCTGAGTTACTTCCTGTCTTGTCTGAAGACCTCGTAGGAGGAGTCTGATTGGTCTCCAGTGAAAGACCAAGGAGAAAGCGGAGAAACAAGTCCAGGTGTCCCTTTGGACTCTCTATGGTCTTGTTCACAGCACTCTGGTGAAGAAGTTGAGTTTAGGTCTGAATGTTTGGGCCTCAGAGAAGTTGACAGCCCTTCAGGCAGCAGATTGACTCCAGAGTTGATGAAGGTCAGATGGACATGAAGAGCAGCCAGAAACTCCTGAACACTCAGATGGACGAAGCAGAACACCTTGTCCTGGTACAGTCCTCTCTCCTCTTTAAAGATCTGTGTAAACACTCCTGAGTACACTGAGGCTGCTCTGATATCGATGCCACCACTCTGTCAGGTCTGATTCATAGAAGATAGGTTTCCTTTCTGCAGCTGCTCAAAAGCCAGTTTCCCAGAGACTCAATCATCTTCCTGCTCTCTGGACTCCAGTGTGGATCTGTCCCAGCTCCTTCATCATACTTGATGTTCTTCAGTTTGGACTGAACCACCAGGAAGTGGATGTACATCTCAGTCAGGGTCTGGGGCAGCTCTCCTCCCTCTCTGGTTTTCAACACATCCTCCAGAACTGTAGCAGTGATCCAGCAGAAGACTGGGATGTGACACATGATGTGGAGGCTTCGTGATGTCTTGATGTGGGAGATGATTCTTCTGGCCTGTTCCTCATCTCTGAACCTCTTCCTGAAGTACTCCTCCTTCTGTGGGTCAGTGAACCCTCTGTCCTCTGTCACCATGTCAACACACTCAGGAGGGATCTGATTGGCTGCTGCAGGTCGTGTGGTTATCCAGAGGCGAGCAGAGGGAAGCAGGTTCCCCCTGATCAGGTTTGTCAGCAGCACATCCACTGAGGTGGACTCTGTCACATCAGTCAGGATCTGATTGTTGTGGAAGTCCAGAGGAAGTCGACACTCATCCAGACCGTCGAAGATGAACACAACCTGGAACTGTTCAAACCTGCAGATTCCTGCTTCTTTGGTTTCAGTAAAGAAGTGATGAACAAGTTCCACCAAGCTGAACTTTTTCTCTTTCAGCACATTCAGCTCTCTGAAGGTCAATGGAAATGTGAACTGTATGTCCTGGTTGGCTTTGTCTTCAGCCCAGTCCAGAGTGAACTTCTGTGTTACACTGTTTTCCCAATGCCAGCCACTCCCTTTGTCATCACTGTTCTGATTGGTTCCTCTCTTCCAGATGAGCCTTTAAAGATGTCTTCTTGTCTGATGGTTGTTTCTGGTCTGTGTGGTTTCCTGGATGCTGTTTCAATCTGTCTGACCTCATGTTCATCATTGACCTCTCCAGTCCCTCCCTCTGTGATGTAGAGCTCTGTGTAGATCTGGTTCAGAAGGGTTGGGTTTCCTGCTTTAGCAATCCCCTCAAACACACACTGGAACTTCTTCTTCAGATTAGACTGAAGTTAGACCTGACAGTCGAAATATCAACTGGATGAAGAACCAATAATAAGATGTAACGTTATGACCTGGTCACAACAGACACTGTCACAGTGATTTCTTCTTCCACTTGTAACTTTTTAACTCACTGTACAATCAAAGTTCATTTAAGATGGTTTATCACCAACCTCATTGATAAAAATTAATAATTTAATAAACACTGTCAAACTTAGGTGTAATTGAAGGTTTATTATTAATGAGTGGAAAGGTCCAGTTGGTCCTAATGACAGATCAGTGGAGACATGGAAATGTTTAGTAGAGATGGCAGTGGATTGGTTAACAACGATTGGAAACAACACCTTTGCTTTTTGACGTGTCCTCAAGAGACAAGACAAAGTAAAATAAAAGAAAAGTAAAAACCCAACCTCCTTTGACCACCACCAAAAGAATCAAAGAGCTATGTGAGGATGCTCTTCGTGGACTACGGCTCTGCGTTTCAATACAATCATCCTGGACATACTAGTCACCAAACTGTTCAAACTGTAGGTCCCCTCTCCCACCTGCATCTGGATTAAACCGTTCTGGTTCCGGCCCCCACCTCTCCACCACGCTCACACCCATTACTGGTGTGCTGAGCCCCCTACTGTACGCCCTGTATACCTAGGACTGCACTCCATCCCAGCAACCAATACTATCATCACGTTCCCTGATTATACCACGCCGGTTGATGTCACGATCCCAGCTTTCTCCTGCCTGATCTCCGGTTATTCCCCCTCCCTGCCTCACAGCTCTGAATGCTCATTATTCACACCTGTGCCACTCCTTCCCTTCTTAAGCAGCTCCACGTGCCTCTCAACTCTGCCAGATAGTCTCACATAAACTAAGGAGACAAACTATCCAGCGTTTCCTTTCGGACTGACTTCCTGACCAACCTGCCTGACCGGAACCTGCCTCTGCTCATCCTTTCGGTACCATGAGTGTTTTCTGTTTCTGTTTGTGTTGGATATTCCTGTGTATGGCCTGGGCCGTCTCTTGACATAGCTTACTGCCCTACTGGATCTCTGATATCAGTGCTGCCTTTCTGTGTTGACCTAGTTTGTTTGGATGTCTTTATTAGTTTATGGACTCTACTGTTTGGACAGCTCTTTGTGCATGATCTCGGATTGTCTCTTGCTCTGCACCTTGGATATCTGGAAAACTGTCTACTGACATTGTGTGTTTCATTACTGATTTTGCTTGTGCAACATAGCTCACTCTCCAATCAAGATGTGCTTTTCTCTGCTCTTGGCCATCTTGGATCCACCACCATATTCATTGGTGGTGAACCACTACTTCTGGTTCACCACTCAACAGTTTACGTCACCTCCCAATCTCCTATCTAGTTCACTCCTCCCTTAGACTCGACCACCACTCACCAAGACTTCAGTTAGTATTCCTTACGTAACATTATCCAAGATCCAGCCAAAGACTCAAACTAACTCTGTCTCCTCTCCTAGACCACCATACTCACCTGGCGACAGCTCTGTTCAGTTGCTGAATCCTGTGCACGCTCCACTATTATTGTCATTATAATCATTATAATGATTATAATGCCCCTAACATGAAAGCCTTAATGAAGAAAGCTCAGCAGCGGCTGACACACTGTCAGGTGTGTGGTCTGCAGGCTCCACAGCAGTGGACAGGAAAACTGTGGAGAGGGTGATAAATACAGCTCAAACAATCACCGGCTGCCCTCTGCCCTCCTTGGACGATATATCCAGGTCTTGTTGTCTTAGCCATCACAGGAGATTGAAATGTTGCTGTCTGGACGTCACCTCAGGTCAACAAAGTCTCAAACCACCAACAAATGGCTTCTTTCCCTGGATCATCCCACCAAGATACACTGTGCAATTCCACTGGGCCACCTGATAGGTGGTAGTCGTTCTATTGTTATACTGTTATTCTACTACTATTCTACTGTATTATATTTCAGCTCACTGTTGTTGAGAAGAGCACCCACAGTTTAGTTGTACTCCCCATGTGCAATGACAATAAAGTCTATTCTAATTCAAATTCTGTTTAATGTACTAATTACTTCAGTTGTTTAATATGTAACACTTATATTCTATATATAATGTTTCATTATTATTATTTTTTGGTTTGTCTTTAAAATTAATTAATTAATTCTAAAAGTAACTGTAACTGAAGAGATATGTAGTGAAATAAAAAGTAGAATATCTCCATCTGTCATGTAGTGGAGAAGAAAATAGAAATACTCTAGTAAAGTACACTAAGTATTGTACTGCAGTACTGGAGCAGCCTAAAAGTCCTGGAGGTTACAAACAGGGGAATCTAAAACAGACACAGTTCAAAACTCAACAACGGACTCAATCAAATCTTTATCAAACATATTCAACATGAATTAGAAGAAACTGGACTGAATGAAAAACGCTGTCATCACTTTGTTTCTCCAGAGGTCCAACTGCAGACCTCAGTTCTGAGTCCAGTGAAACAACAGTGTTACTTTTCATCATGTGATCCCTTCATTGGAGCTGGGATTGTCATTCTCTGTGTGGAGAAACCTCGGCTCCTGTTCACATCAGTGTTTTTCTGATGAACACTGGTTTGATTTCAGTGTTCAGACAATCTCTGGTTTTAACTCACAGATGTATTTAGTCCTGCTTCTGAACCCAGCTTGGATTAGATGTGCTCTCTTTCTACTTTTCTCCATTTTCTGTTCAAAATCTCACCTTTAAACTACATTTAGGACATTTTGAAATTGCCAGCAGGTACAGTTACTATTTACTTTACACATGAAGATTTGACAGTTTCTCACTTGATTCTGGTTCTGAACAGAACAAACAGTTGATGGATGAAGCAGGAAAAGAATCATCAGATGGATCAATAATGAACAGAATTGTTAGAGTAAATATGATTTACTCACTGATTTATAATTTTCTTATTACAATGTTACTTCACTCATAAGGATAATTTCTTGTTTTTTACTTATTGTCATTATGAAGGATACATGTGTGTGATGTTTAATCCTGTAAGCAACAAGAGCATGTTGTACTGTGCTGAAGCTGCACTTTGCACACAGACGGGAAACAGGAAAGGTCAGAAAAGGTCAGCGGCCTTGGAGTTGAACAGTTCTTGTTGCTATACGCCTATAACCAATGTTTTATCCTTGTATGGAGTTTCTTTTTCTTGCAATATGATCATCTTATATTCATCATGTAACCATAGCATACACCCACATCTGTAACTTCAGGGTGTGTCTCATCTTTAATAAAAAGCTTGTACAAAGGGGAGACGGACGGAGTCGGAGGTGGAAATTCCTGGGTGAAGCATTTATGATGCTAAGATCTCAGGCCGGCTCCCCTTGCAAGTAAAAAGGCCAAAGAGTGTCCTTGTTGTGTTTTATTGTCTTCGTCTCTCAGCGTATGAAAAGTGTTGTGGCTATTTTAGACCCGACAAGAATCATCACAGCTCCATAGAAATCATTCACTGTCTGTGTCTCAGAGTTCTCTCTAATAAACTGAGGGACTTTGGACTAAACCACCTTTGTCCGGATTAACCAGCGGTTCCACCTGGACAAAGGTTTCCTGAATCACCTGGTTCAACGACGACACCGACTTTATCGACAGAGAGAACCAACAACAGAAAGAGACAGAAAACATACTCACCCTGAAACGCAGACACTCTGAGCGTCCTCCACTCCCAGCATGCACTGGGAGAAGCAGTAAAAAGTCATAAAGTGAAACAATAAACCTGGACTTTGACTCCAGTCACACAAACACACTGTTAAAATGAACAGTCAGAACCAGTGAACCATGTTCTGCCTCGTCCCCACTCTACAGTTTGAATGTAGAAATTTGTGAATGTGAATGTGGGGACAGTGGACCGAGGCAACGAATAGAATAACTTTTTTAATAGATGCCAGACTGGGCCACAGAGCCCACTATCAGAAAAAACTACTGCAGAACTGAGACCAACATGTTCCTCATTTATTTCACTGGACGTTCAGACCACACAGAGCAGACGTCACCAACGATGGTGAACATGAAGATATTTGTGTCAGACACTGTGCAGATGGCGCTGCAGGAGCAGCAGCTAGTTACGGCAGCTCTCTCTTCTCTTTTTCCTTTTCTATTCTTTTCTATTGTTTCTTGGCCCGCCTTACGGGTTTTCTTTTATGTGGTCATTGCCTTTTGCAAGTCTGCACATAGGGGGACCAATTTTATTACTTTTGTGTTCTGTTTTTCATTGTTTTTTAACTTTTTTGGGAGTGCGTCTGCGGATCCCCTCAGCTTCGCACATGGCTCCATTGTTTACTCCAGGGATCAGCTGTTAGCTCTGCGCGGCCCTGCACCTCTCTACAGCGAAAGACCTGAGGTACCACCTGAAATACGGAGGAAACGGAGAGGCTGCAGAGCAGGACGAAGGCTTCGGGAGAGGAGATGGAGGTACAAACCATACGTTCCATCCATCATTATGGGAAACGTCCGTTCCCTCTCCAACAAGATGGACGAGCTGACTGCGCTGACCCGGCTACAGCAGGAGTACAGGGAGTGTAGCCTCATGTGTTTCACTGAGACGTGGCTGAACGAATCGACGCCGGACTCTGTGGTCGCCCTGGATGGATTCAAACTGGTTCGGGCGGACAGGAGTTCGGGAGACAGTGGTAAGAAGAAAGGAGGAGGACTGGCGGTGTTTATTAACGAGAGATGGTGCAACCCGGCGCACGTCTCTGTTAAGGAACAGCTTTGCACCCGTGACATCGAGGTTCTCGCTGTGGGCATTCGGCCGTTTTACATCCCGAGGGAGTTTTCTCATGTTATAGTGTTTAACGTGTACATCCCTCCATCGGCCGACGCAGCGGCAGCCTGCGAGCGACTCCACGGAGCGGTGACGCGCATGCAGACCCGGCACCCGCATGTTAAGTGCCACACCAGGGAGAACAAGACGCTGGACTTACTGTATGCGATCGTTAAGGACGCATACGACTCCAGCCCCCTCTCCCCACTCGGCCGCTCCGATCACAACCTGGTGCATCTGCTTCCTGAATACAAACCCAGGGCGAGAAGAGAACCACCCCAGAAGAAGTCAGTGAGAGTGTGGACTGATGAGGCCAGTGAGAGATTGAGAGACTGTTTCCAGACCACGGACTGGGAGACACTCTGCAGCTCTCATGGAGAAGACATCGACAGCCTGACCCACTGCATCACTGACTACATCAACTTCTGTGTAGAGAACACTGTACCAACTCGGAGGGTGCGGTGTTTCTCTTACAGCAAGCCCTGGGTGACCCCTGAGCTGAGAGCCCTACTGAAGGAGAAGAGGAGGGTTTTTATTTCAGGGGACAGAGAGGAGCCGAAAAGAGTTCAGCATGACCTCAAATGCAAAATCAGACAGGCCAAGAACAGCTACAGGAGGAAGCTGGAGGAGCGGCTGGAGAACAACAACACTCGAGATGTGTGGAGAGGCCTAAAGACCCTCACTGGCCACGGACAGAGAGCAGGCACGGTGGCATCTGATGAAGATCAGGGCTTGGCCAACGAGTTAAATCTGTTCTTCAACAGGTTTGATTCCAGCCCTCCCCCTCCCACTTCACACATCTCCAGTACAGCAGCTACACCCACCCCCACGCACTCTCACCATTGCACACCACCCCCATCCACAACCATCCCATCTCTGCCCCCCACCTCCACCCCCCTTTGCCTCACTTCTAATCAGGTAAGGAGAGAACTGAGGCGACTTAAGACCAGGAAAGCTGCAGGTCCAGACGGCATCGGACCCGGACTGCTCAGGGACTGTGCTGACCAGCTCTGTGAGGTGGTCACTTACATCTTCAACCTGAGCCTGAGTCTGGAGACGGTCCCGATCCTGTGGAAGACCTCCTGTGTGGTTCCGGTTCCTAAGATGGCGCACGCTAAGGAGCCAAATCACTACAGACCAGTAGCCTTGACCTCCCACCTGATGAAGACCATGGAGAGGCTCATCCTCAGCCACCTTCGCTCAGTGGTCAGCACCGCGATGGATCCGCTGCAGTTTGCCTACAGGCCGAACATCGGAGTGGATGACGCTGTCATCTACCTGCTGCACCGGGCGTTGACTCACCTGGAGAATGCTGGAACCGCTGTGAGGGTCATGTTCTTTGACTTCTCCAGCGCCTTCAACACCATCCGGCCAGCTCTGCTGAGAGAGAAGCTGGAAGGGGCAGGAGTGGACGGACGACTGGCTGCATGGACAACCGACTACCTCACCAACAGGCCACAGTATGTGAGGCTACACAACTGTGTGTCAGAGGTGGTGGTTTCCAGCACTGGGGCTCCTCAGGGGACGGTGCTCTCACCGTTCCTTTTCACCCTTTACACATCGGACTTCACGTACGACACCAGCAGTTGTCACCTCCAGAAGTTCTCTGACGACTCGGCCATTGTTGGCTGTGTGTCGGGGGGGAACGAGCTGGAGTACAGGTCAGTCATTGTGGACTGGTGTGAGCGCAACCACTTGTGCTTGAACACCAGTAAGACAAAGGAGATGGTGATTGACTTCAGGAGGAGAACACCACAACACACACCGGTGAGCATCCAGGGTTTGGACATTGAGGTAGTGGACAGTTTTAAGTACCTGGGTGTTCACCTCAACAAGAAATTGGACTGGACTCACAACACCGATGCCCTGTACAAGGAGGGCCAAAGTCGCCTCCACCTTCTGAGGAGACTGAGGTCCTTTGGAGTGTGCAGGCCTCTCTTAAGGACATTTTATGACTCTGTGGTAGCCTCTGCTATCCACTACGCCGTGGTCTGCTGGGGAGCAGGCAGCACAGACCGGGACAGAAAGAGGCTCAACAAGCTGGTCAGGAGGGCCAGTTCTGTCCTGGGCTGTCCACTGGACTTTGTGGAGGAAGTGGGTGAAAGGAGGATGTTGGCCAAGCTAACATCCATCATGGACAACACCTCTCACCCACTACATCGGACAGTGGAGGCACTGAGCAGCTCCTTCAGTTGCAGACTGTTACACCCTCCATGTAGGAAGGAGCGGTTCCGCAGGTCATTCATTCCCACAGCTGTGAGACTGTACAATGCCACAGTTTAAATATACATGTACAAAACCGGTCCATAGCCCATCTGACTGTATTGTTTTTACTTTATTTTATTTATTTTTTATTACGTATAACATATTATATATGTTAACTCGTAATAGTGTATATAGTTGTAGATTCGCGTAAAATGTTTATTACTTTTGTATTTTAAACACCCTCTCATTCTTTTTGCACATTGCTGTTGTTCTTTTTGCACTGACCTGCTGTAGCAATTGAATTTCCCCAATGTGGGATCAATAAAGAATATCTTATCTTATCTTATCTTATCCAACATTCACCACAGTCACTACTTCAGTCAGAGTAACTCTCTCTGTGTCCAGCAGGGGGCAGAAGAAGCTGTTTAATCAGTGCAGAGCAAGAGAACAAGACCAGGTGATGAAGAGGAGTCAGAACATCCGTACATCACACAGTTCCTACTGCTGTGTTCTGTATGTTATAAAGTACTTTAGAGGGAGAAGACACGTCCTACCACTGAACCAATGTTTAAAACTATTATAACTGACTAAATATTAAACAATCTGCTGATTTACTTTAAGGTAAATTAATTAACAAAATAAAAAAAAAATATTTAAATTATTAATATCAACAGTGTCCTCCTCGTTACAGTTCTGCTGTATTGCATTGGTAATATATATATACAATTTTAATAGAATGAATACAATTACAAGATAATATGAATTAATAATATTAAATATATTAAATATTTATCATCACACGTAAGATAAGAAACTTTCTCTAACCATCAATAATTCACTGATTATTAAACAAACACAGACACTCAGAATATGTTTTCTGTTCAGTTTAACACTAAATGATGTCGGTGCTGTTAATAGTCTGTGGTTATGGTTTGTGAATATTTGTGCACAGTAGAGAGGTGTGGATCTGTTACCACAAACAAACAAGAACAAGTCAAAGTTTCCATTTTAACACCTTTGTATAAACCACAGAACTACACGAGAAAAACAGCTGCTACATTTAGACCAAAGTTTATTGATGCTTCAGAGAAACAAGTGAATAAATATAAATAAAAAGTAAAGTTAATGTGGAATCACTGAAAACTGTATAAGTGGGGTTATACAAAAAATGATCTATGTCTAAAAATGAAATAACAGAATTTAACGTGTTGGAACCAGTTCCAGATCAGCAGGTGGACGTCAGTGTTTGAACTGTTGTGAAGGTGTGAAGCTCGACTTCAGTGAAGAGTAGACGACCGCTGGTTCTGGAGAAAAGTCTGAACACAAACACACAGTCACACGTTTGTCTGACGATGATATTTCTGACATAGGTAAAGATTACTATCACTTTCTCATGTAGGTGTAGTTAGTTAAATGTCTGGTTACTCTACTGCAGGTCAAGACTGAAAGAAGCCTTCAGTAACTACAGCTTTACAGTACGTGAAGTTTGTTTTAAATACAACCATGGTCGTGGTCCTCAAGGACCAGAGTTACCCATCACTGGACCTAAGCTTAGCTTAGCATAAGGAAACAGTGAATGTAGCTGTACCTGCAGCTGCTCCTCTGCTCCTGTTTGGTCTGATGACTATTTGTCCATAACTGACGTCTTCTGTTCTCACACCTGAGTAGACAACATCTGGATCAGTGTCTGTAAAATAAAATACAGAAGACATCACTGCAGATAGTTGATAATAGTACTTTTTTACTGCAAATGTTAGAACTACTAGTTAGAACTGTAGTACTAGAGCTATAGTAAACAAGTATTTTTAGTTTTTAATTCTAAAAATTGCTGTGGTTTACAAATGCTACTAAAATACTAGATTTAGTTTGACAAAGATCAGAGTGAGAAGAAAACAACACAAAGCAGCAGATGGTTCATCACCTGACACATGGATTTGAACCCAGGACCTTACATTTACATTTAGTTAGAAGCTTTTATCTAAAGTGACTTACAAGTGAGGTACAAAGCAAAAAAATATCAAATCCAGGGAGACAAACTTTAAGGTGCTCTAGAGACAGCTGTTTGAGTTGAACAGGTTATAAGATTTTATTTTTCAAGAGTTGTGTTTTCAGCATGTTTTTGAAAGTTAAGAGTGACGTAGCTGAGTGTGTAGAGGTGGGTAGTTTGTTCAATCATCATGGAACCAAAGAACTGAAAAGTTTTGTCAGGGATCTTTTGAGGTGAGAGAACCACAAGACGTGATGATGATAGAGAGGGATTGTTGACCTGGATGACTGAGTTCAGGTGGACTGGTTCTGTGGAGTTGATCACTTTACAGGTGAGAGTCAGGACCTGAACCTGATGCAGCAGCTACAGGAAGTCAGTGCAGAGATCTGAAGACTGGTGTAACGTGTTGTTTCTGGCTGATCAAAACTGAGACGGGCTTCAGTGTCTCACAGCATTGTTGTTATTATTATTAATATTATTAGTAGTAGTAGTAGTATTGAGCTGCAATACACAAAAAAAAAAAAAAAAATCAAAGCAGAAGTACAAATGAACACTTACCTCTGCTTTCCCTGGTTGGCTGTTGTTGGTGACTGTTTTTATTTAATATTTTGACTTCACCGTATATGATGTCATCTTCTTTAACTTTTACTTCACCAGCTGGAACAAACCAACATGAACCAACTCAAATTGCAGATGAAATGTGTAACTTGTAGTTTTTGTAAATTTGAAGGAAACAGTAAAATGTAATTAAGAGAATACTGTAACATGGGAGGACGTATGTTAAACAGAATCAATCTAACTGTAGAAAGTCTGTATCTCACCTTTAGATTTCTTCCTAACACATCGTCTCACCAGTAGAATCAGTAAGATCAGTAGAAGCAGAACAAAGACACCAGAACATGTAACAGACACTGTGACGAGAGGAGCAGTAAAGGAAGGTCCGTAGGCAGTAGAAGTAGAGGTGGTGGTAGGTGGAGGTGTTGTAGTTGTTTTTCCTAAAATGAACCAATAAAAATATTAAATCATTGTCACATAATGAATAATGACTGGAGACTTAATTTATAAAGAAACAAAGAATTTAAGTTAAAGTTTTTTTCATCCTCCTGACCTGTGACAGAGATCCAGCTGGGTGGAGACTCTCCATGACTGCTGATGTGACACTTGTAGAGGCCTTCATCAGACTTGGTAACATGGTGGATGGTCATGTGACCTGTAGGCTCAGTCCTGATGAGGGAGCCATCTTTATAGAAATCAGCTGGGAGCTTGGAGGGAGGGCTCTTTGTTTGACAGTGCAGAGTGACATCATGTCCCTCCATCACAGGGAGGACAGGACTCTGCAGGATCACTGATCCACCTCAACACAGAGACAAACTACAGCATTTCATCCATTTCCACACAGACTCATCAACACTAACTCCACAGTCTGATCTTACCAGAGACAGTGATGTTGATGATGCTACTGGTTGATCCCTCTCTGGACTCACACCAGTAAACTCCACTCTCCAGTGAGTTGATGTAGCTGATGTTACAGGATGAACCAGCTGTTCTTCCCCAACCGTCTCCACACTGTCTCCTGGTGTCTATCTTTGTGTTCCTCCTCAGTGTCCATCCAGCAGAGCTGTCGTCCTCCTCACAGCTCAGAGACACAGACTCTTCAAACAGCTGAGATCTGTTGGGACTCACAGTCAGATGAACTGGAGAAAGATTCATGCAGAGGTAAAAATTGTATAAATTAGTTTTGAAGCACCAAATAGTTGTTAGAGTGACATTCACATTTCCACATTACATTATATCAAGTCAATTTGTATTTCTGTCTTCTTTTCCTGAACTTTCTGTCAAATTTGGATTCTGAAAGTAAAAACTTCTGTTTCTAAGTTACTCACAGTCTCTCGTTCACACCAGAGAATGTAGATGAAACAAATATCAAGTATTTTATCACCTACACAGAAAAGTTGTGAACAGCTCACTAATCACTCAGCACGTTTCAATAGAATTGTTTTTACACTAATGGATGATATTGTAGGTTAATTAATCTGTTTATTAATATGCAGTTGATGAAAGGTGGTTTTGGAGAAGTCTGTGTCTCCAGGAGATAAAGAACTCTGTAAAGTAAAATCAGTTTCTGTGTAGATATGGTCGTTCTTCAACACAGACTCAATCTGAACGATCGTTAGCTTCAATCACCTTCATCTATTTATCAAAAAACACTGTACAAGTGTAAGTTAAGGAGCTGCTGGGTAAAATCAGCAACTTGATGTTTTAACATCTTCACAGAATCAGTAGAGAAGTTTACTGACCTTGGTTTGTTGTGCAGCACAGCAGTGAGATCACGACTGAAGAAATAAATAAATAAATAATATTATGAGAGTGGGAATTAGAAATGAATTCATGGTAAATAACTGGAAACACACTTTTCTACTGGTTATTTCAGTGTAATCATCATGAATCAGAGTCAAACACATGCAGCTCTGCACAAACAGCTGGAGACTTTTTGAAGTTGACATGAGATCAGAGAATTTCAGCACTTTCTGCCTGATCAGCAGGTTTTGTATTATTCTGAATTATTTTGATTTCTTAACGATGATCAGTACCTGAAGTCAGAGTGTATGAAGCATAAAGAACCAACCTGAGCTGTAACTATACAGAGGGAGGGCTGGACGGAGTCTCATACTGGTTCTAACTTCACTTGTTCTTCATAACTTCATATTATAATTGATGATTATTATAATAAATAAATACATATGAAAACACATTTTGTAAGTTGAATATTACTTAAATACTGAAGCAGCATCTCTCTGTGGTTAGAATAAACTGAATGTGTTGCCTCATTGTTACCCAGTTAACTAGCATGTTAGCAAGATAATTATCTAACTTACTGCGAATGGTAAGAAGTAGATTTCAAAATAACTAGTGTATACATCACTATGTACTGTATACATATAGTGAATACATCAAATTTAATGTATTTTAATGTTTATATTATTGCAAATCTACAGTTTTACAATTTGTTTCTTTTTGTCTTTTTTTAAATGATTTTCCATCTCAGCTCAGCTGTTGGGTATAATTCAATGTCATGAAAACAGATAGATGGATGTGTAAATTTTAAACAACCTTCTAACATGTCACTGATCTTTAGGTCTGTGTTCATTAGACGTGTGTTTTCGAATAATTACTGAAGCTCTTTGTGTTCTTATACAGAAAATACCAAACTATCATCCATAGTACTTCAATTCTTATTCAGTTATTATTTTATTATTGCTGAAATATTATTCCTATTATTTATTACATGAGATGTTTAATGTAAAGTGCTGCTCAAAATGTTCATCTCAGTGTAACAGCAAAGACGCACAGAACATTTAAAGCTGATCAATGATATTTTAACAGTATTGATTTAAAAAAAAGTTAAAACTTACTACGTAGGGGAAGAAAATGATCTGACCATGATCTGGCTTCTTTACCGTGATCCACATTGTCAGAACATAAATTACTGAACTTCTTTCTTGTTAATTTACATTTTAAATCCTCCATTTTTCTTTGTTTCCTTTTCTTTAAATGTTGACTAAGATCTTCTCTTTTCATTCTGACACAGTAAATAAAAATCATTTAATAACATATCTTGTACTCACAGAGCAGCCACTGAAGAGCTGTTTGGTCCATTGTGTTACTTGGTGATGTGAGATTATCAACACATGTTCTTGCACTTCCTTCCTCTTTGTATTTGAGTCTGCTGGTGTGATATTTCCGTTCCAGCAATTGACAGGAGAGAGCACATTTAGTTTTATGTTAATATCTCACAGATAAACCATCAGCACTCTGCCAATATGTTGTTAGAGGCCTGGTATAAACAAGACAGGATGACCTTAGCATCATCTTAAGAACCATCTTATGAGATTCAGGATTCCAAAAAGTTCATTAATCACATGTGGAAATTGTTTAACATTCACATTTATCTGTTTTTGTTTGTTTTTATTATTCGGTTTTATGGTTTATTTGGTTTATAAGTTGTTGGTTTATTTGTATCTGACCAACAACACACACACACACAAAAACTGTAAGATCATAAACAGTGTGGATGCTGCAGAGGTGAGAAACTTCACAGGAAATACTTTAGTACTGAATGTCTCAGGTTACGAGCCTGTAACACTGTTAATTCTGTTTCAGTATTTTTGAAATTCACTCCAGGTGCATTTTAAGGGTCAAAGATTTCTTTGAGTTCATTGAGTTTTGCAACATACTGTGAAGTTCTGTGTATTTAGATTTAAAGTGCACAATAACCTCCTGCAGCTTGATATCAAATATCTTTATTGATGCAGTTCCTACAAATATAGCAGCATAAAGAGAGATGGTCACGTGACGACCAGAGCTCTGTAGCTTCAGTCTACATGTTGTCTGTTCTCCTTCTTAGTATTGTTGCTATAATGTAAAAACACATACTGACCCAGACATTAACACCCAGAGCCACTAATCTACCACTATTTATTTATTGACTCTTACTGCTCACATAAAACAGGGGTCTCTAACTCTATTTACCTGGGGGCCACAGGAAACAGAGTCTGGGTGAGACTGGACCGCATCAGGTTTTCCTTAAATCAGTTTCTTTTTATTTTTTAATACAAAATAAATAAAAACTTAAAAAATCAATAAGAAAATAAAAAATAATAATAATAACAATGAAATAATAATAATTATTAGATATTCTATCTGCTGTATTCAGATTCAGATGTCTGTATTAACAGTTCTTTAACCTTTAACCTTGTTCAGCATCCTGCTCTCAACAACCTGATTATCTCCTGAACTTTGATCCCATCACTCACCGAGTTGTATTCATGAAGCTTTTTAAGGATGAAAGTGGCTCCTAGTGATAAAATCATTTACAAATTCTTAGAATAATGATGTTTTATGATAATTTTCTTTAATTTTAAAACTAGTAAAGATGTGATTGACAAAACATCTTAGACCTTTAAAGAACTAAGGTGAAAAATTGTTGGGAGAGGAGAACTTTTAAGAAGTTTAAGAGTTTGTTAAGCACAAAACAAAACAGTGGAAGGACAGAGATTTAATTAAATTAATATTAATTTAAGTCACAGCACTGACTGGGATCCACTAAATGCTGCAGGAACCTCCATCATGGGGACGAACTAAACTCTAAACTTGTTCTTAATCCCACCAACGACACCACAGTCGATATCAACCAACCAGTCCAAACACAGTCTCAACACTAACTGAACCACTTAAACCTAAAAGTTAACAGAACCATCAGTTCTCACACTCACAGCACAAATCATAAAGTCCAAGCAGCCACTTCACTCAGATCATTACAATACATTTAATGATCAACCAATCACAGCGTTTAAAACAACGTGTCATCAATAGCAACAGGGTCAAACACAGCTCCTCACTCAGATTACAGCTGTTGTCCTTAAAGTTAGTGGTGCAGTTGGTGAAGTGGTCGCCCATCAACTCAGGGCCGGTTGTTTAAGACACAGCTCCTCTTAGACACATGTCAAATGTCTCTGTACAAGAGACTGAACCCCCAAAATCCACAGACACTGAGGCTGAAGAAGCCTGAATAAAAGAAAAGGAAATAAAACTATCAGAACTAAATGTGGTTTATGTCTCTTTCTGTGTTAAACTGAAACTTCCTCAAATTAAACTGTTCTGAGAAGTAAATGAAAAACTTTAAATCTTTTATATCCACACACAGAGACACGTGTTTATAAAGATCAAAGGTCATGAAACAAAAGTCACAGAGTTTCTATCATTGATGAAGAAAAACTTTCCTTCTGAACTGTCTCAGTTCTTTGTCTCGTGTTTATCAGTGTAAAACAACATTTCTGCTTTATTTAAATACTTCAAACTACAACAACACGTCAAGATGTTCTGAGGAATCAGGAAACTAAAAGTCACGTACACAGAGAGATGAGAGTAAAAATACTGTGAGTATTCTCACTGACTGTTGTACTGACTCAGTGATAAAACATTGATAAAATATTTAAGCTGCTCATTTGGAAGTAAAATCAGTTTTTATTTTAAATAACCTCCAACAGAAAGACATATTCAAGAAATAACAATAAGTTGAGATGAGAAGATGAGTAAATCCACATTAATGATAAGACAATGTTTGAACAGTGGTAAAAATACATTCAATACAGTAGAATATGTGTATTCACATTAAATCAGCCAAGTTGAGTTGATTAATTAACTGATATAAAACTATAAACACTTTAATAAATTAACACTTTAATAAACCAGGATTTCGATCTCCTAATGTCCATCAGTAAAATTCCTGCTCTGACCTGAGTAGATTAGGATATCAGGTATTAATGAGGAAGTGAAACAGTGTAGGATGGAGGAGACACAGTTCAACTCAGTGTTTGTTGAATTCTCCCAGTGAACAACAACAGGACTCATATCTGATCAGTGGTTTCAACATTGAACTCTTTCTACCTGAATGGTCCCAGAGAAACACAATAAACCAGGTTTTCTTCAGTGTCCTGAATCCGTGGGACCTCTGGAGAAACTGTCTCTGCTTCAACAAACTGTCTGCAGCTCTGTGCTGTGAGTCAACGAGGAGGTTTGAGTTGGATTAGACAGAAACTGAAGACAAACTAAAAACATGTGGAACAGAGTTCAGTTTTCATTTTTACTTTACCAGTCACAGAAGCAGCAGTTTGACCACTTTACATCTCTGGATGGAGTTTGGTGAAAAAGACCAAACTGTCACTTCTGTTCTCCACATTTTAACAGAGTCCCAAATATTTGATAGACTTTATAGTTTTAGTTTTCTACAAAGTCTCTGTTTTATCATTGTTGTTTAAAAGGAGCAGGAGAAGAAGATTCAGCAGCAGAGTCAGTTTGGACTGTTTGAAGTTCAGTTCTTTGTTCAGGAGGTTGTTGGTATGAAGACTGGTCTGTGGGTCCTCTTTGTTTTTTATAGAACCAAAATCCAACAATACCAACAACAAGAAACAAAACAAGTACCACTACAACATTTAGTGTGGTGTTTCCTCCATCCTCGTCTCCTCCATCCTCATCTCCTCCATCCTTGTTGGTACCTGCAGATGAGAGTCAGCAGTGAGTCAGCAGGTGTCAGGTAGGTGATGAGTGAAGAACACAACAGAATCCATTTCCTCTTCAAACTCCTGTCAGACATTATCTACTGCACTTTGATCCCATCACTCATACCAGCTGTTTTCTACAAAGTCTCATCAACACCAACATCTGATCTGTGATGTTTCACTCTCACATCAACAACCAGGAAGCAGCTTCAACTCTGATCCACACACACACACACACACACACACACACACACACACACACACACACACACACACACACACACACACACACACACACACAAACACACTAACTCACCTGGTTCGACTGTCAGGTTGATGGTGTTGAAGACCTTCAGGTAGCTTCCTCCATGTCCAACATAACACTCATATGTTCCAGCATCATTGATGTTGACGTTCTTCAGAATCACAGACACGTCTCCGTCCTTCATCTCTGGATCTTTCATCTCCACTCGACCTCGATAAGATTCAAGCTGGTACTTTTCATATGACAAATGTTTTTCTCTCATAAAGAAGACGTAGCCGTCCTCTGCCGTCAGATCAGCTCTCGTCCACCTCAACATTAAAACAGCTTCATCTCTGGGCCCCTGACACTGCAGAGTGACGTCCTCTCCAGGTTTTGCTGTTACGTCTTGTGATTTAAACAAACAGAAAGTAAAAGTCATGAAGTCAGTTATTTATTAAACACTTTAATTTTCAGCTAACATCTAAACAACTCTACTGACTAAACTTTGCCCACATGAAACGTGGTCCTTATCTCAAATAACAGAAGTGAATTCATCAGTAAATAAAAGAGGAAAGACTGGATTATGAACATTCATGTGTAGATGTGTTTCTCAGACACGACAAGTTTCTACGGAGTCATGGGGTCATGGTGGTGACATTTTAAGAGTTAACAGAGGATAAACCTGGATATAACCTGAAATTAACCTGGATAAACCTGGCTATAGCACTGCTGAGGTTGATTGAAACAGACTCAAAGGTCACTGTAGGTCTCAGATCTGAATGGTCCTGTGGATTGGGAGGAAAGATGAGAAGCAGCAGTGAGTCAGCAGGTGTCAGGTAGGTGATGAGTGAAGAACACAACAGAATCCATTTCCTCTTCAAACTCCTGTCAGACATTATCTACTGCACTTTGATCCCATCACTCATACCAGCTGTTTTCTACAAAGTCTCATCAACACCAACATCTGATCTGTGATGTTTCACTCTCACATCAACAACCAGGAAGCAGCTTCACCTCTGATCCACACACACACACACACACACACACACACACACACACACACACACACACACACACACACACACACACACACACACACACACACACTAACTCACCTGGTTCAACTATCAGGTTGATGATGCTGATTAGCTGAACATCTTGTCCATGTCCAACATAACACTCATATGTTCCAGTATCATTGATGTTGACGTTCTTCAGAATCACTGATGCGTCTCCGTCCTTCATCTCTGGATCTTTCAGCTCCACTCGATCACGATAACATTCAAGCTGGCATGGGATGCACATGCTGCCGTCTCTGAATAAGTAAACATACTTCTCTGACTTCAGGTCAGGTTTACTCCACTTTATGAGTTCAATGGAAACTTTTCTGGGATCCTGACACTGAAGAGTGACGTCTTCTCCAGGTTCAGCTTTAATCTCATATTGTTCTGAAGAAAAAACTGGAAAAACATCAGAAACAAAAGTCAGTGATAAAGTTCTTTAGGAAATATTTTCATATTCATCACTTCTATAAACATTTCTACAGTCTAATCACTTCACTACTACAGTAGCTAAACACTGAATTCACCACAGAACATGATCTGAAATAAAGAGAGATGAGGTTTAAGAAGTCTGCTGTGAATTATCATCCAGGTCGTGTGTAAAAAAAGGACAGAAGTTAAGTATCAGAGGGGGTTGTTCATCAGTTTCAGCTGTTTGCTGTTAAACTCAACAGGTATTTCACTAACTCAGGACATTTTAACTGTTCTACTCTTGATATTCACCTGTTCTACTGAACATGACAGTCGCTGTTTGCTCTGCAGTGATCACATGTTTCTCTACACAGCTGTTCTCATTTTCTGACACTGATCATTAAACCAAAAGTGAATCTAAAGCATTTTTTAGACAAACTAAAAGATTTGCTGCTGCCTGCTGGATCTTTATTATACAACATTCACTGAATCTCACACGTCGTCTTCAACAGACCTGTGTAACATTAAACATCTACTAACAGTTCTGATCTCCCTCTTCAACATATACTTTATACTTTATACTGTAAAAATGTGTTTTATTTGTATTTTAACATCAACTGTAGTAATGAGGAAGTTAAGCTGCAGCGAACAGAGACAGGGTGTGGTCAGTTCAGTTATTGAGTAGGTTTGTTGGTTACAGTTAGTTTTCATCACAGTGTTGTGACACTCATATCTTACTAAATCCCTTGTTGAAACCTGGATGGGGTTTTTGTTTGTTTCCCTCAGTTTATTTTGAACCGTAAACGCGACTTCCTCTCTTACAGCCTACCTTCAGCAGCAGCGTGGTGAAGCAAACATGTGATCAGACAAAAGAATAAAATCCACTGTGAAGACGTCATCTTTACCTTTTCTGATACTGTTACTGTTAATTTTATTGTTGTGATAATAAATAAATGTCTCGCATCTTATAAATCTAAAAGTTTCCTTTCTTCCGATTCTTCTTCCGTGTTAAACGTCTCCACATGCGCACTAGTATTTCTGCGCACTAGTATTTCTGCGCACTAGTATTTCTGCGCACTAGTGTTTCTGCGCAGGTCCTCGTTTACTCACTCTTCTTGCTCCATAAACTACGATGATAAAATATAAATGTTTGTTGTATCTTTATTAACAGATGTTGAAGTTTCTAAGTATTTAATTAGTTTGTTGTTTTTGATTAATAAGTTCTGAACTCTGAATGAAGTCTGATGCTGCAACTTAACACTTTGTGAAGAGTTTTCCAAAAACTACTTTATTGATATAAATTAAATTTTACACTTTCTTACTTTTTTACTGTGTGGATATGAAATTTTAAAAACTATCTTGGAGCACACAGGTGATTTAACTATCAAGCCCCTCTCCTGTGAACCAGCTCCCAGTTCAGGTTCTGGAGGCAGACACCCTCTCTACATTTAAGACTAGACTTTAAACTTTCCTTTTTTATAAATCTTATAGTTAGAGATGGATCAGTGACTCCAGACAGGTCTGCTTCAGGCCTGGCTGGAACTTTTCCACCACCTTCACCATTAAAGTGAATTAAATTTGATGTGGAAATTGGAAACACTGTTTTAACTTCACCTACAAACTCTTAAACTCTCTACTAACAGAAACATACAGCTCCCACTTTAATGGAACATCTAAAGAGCATCAGTAATAACATTAATTCTTACCTTAGACTTCATGATGAGGAGGATGGTTCCTTTAGCAAAGGAAAAAACAAAAGACTCATAATCTCCATGTTTCTAATGTAGGATATACAGACAGAAGAACATCTGTCACTGCTGCTGAAACATTTAACAGTGTCAGTAACAAGGAAGAACAAGAAGTAAAACCACCTTTCTTGAGAAACAGGAATCACAGAGCTGAAGTCTCAATCATCTACACAGCACAACACTTCATGTTCAAGATGTCTCAAGGTCTGTCTCACAGTCTGAATCCATCAACATGTAACATCAGAATGTATGAAATGTGAATTTTAATGCAGTTCAGTGTAAAATCACAGGATAACATTTGTACTTCACAGTAAACAGCATCAAATCTTCATCTTTGCTGTTAAACAACAACTTTTATAATCCTGATTATTATTATCCATCATCTTCTGTAATGTCCTTATCTACAAAGATGTTCTCTCTTCTCAGTTTGAGAATCTTAAATCTAAAGACGGTGAATTACCAAAGTGACTTCAAAGAACTAGAGGCGACTGAGAAACTGCTGAATCACCTCAGTCTGAGAAACAAGGAAATAACTGTCTGTACCAGCAGGTGGCAGCAGTTTGTGTTCATCATCTAAAAGAAAGAGCAGATAAAGGATCACAGATATACAAACTGTTTTTATATCACTCTCTCACCACAGACAGTTCACAGTTACTGATAAGAGAGAATTGGTCTGAGAATAAGTGATTGACTCTGTGGTCCATTTCTCCTCTTTATATTGAGTCACTAAGCTGAACAGCCAATCAGAGTGGTCTATTTCTCTGACATGTCTGCTGCTGATTCATCAAGCTGAACCTGCTGAAATGTCTCTAATGGGAGTCTGACTAGTGGGTCTCCCCACTTCAGAAAAATGTTCTCCCATTCTTCAGTGTGATCAGTTTAGAGAAGTTTACTTACCTTTAAAATGTGCTTTTAAAATCCAAACAGGTCCTCACAATAAACTACAGTTTGTTTTAGACTTTCTGTACATAATCTATTCTAGATCCTCAAGTTCACTTTAACCACCACAGATAAAAGTCCAACTCAACCTTTGTGTGATTCTAAACTGAAGAATAAAACCAAAGCTTCAACCAGTCTTTTAGATATTTATGGACCAGTTTAAAATGTTCTCACTACACTGGTTTAGAATCAAAAACATTTCACTTTACAAACACACAGAGCTGAGAACAAACCTGTCCAGGGTGTACCCCACCTCTGGCCCAATGACAGCTGAGGTAGGCTGCCTGCCTGATCCACACTCACTAACTCACCTGGTTCAACTGTCAGGTTGATGGTGTTGATAGGGTCAGTTTCTAAAATGGATCTCTTCCTGTGGTTTGTTGAAGCAGTCTGTGTGTACACTTTATGAATATCTGTCAGTGAGTAAAAACCTCATCCATCCTATTTATATAACTCCACCTGTTGATGTCTTTACCAAAGCTATCAGGAAACACTTTGTTATGGGAACAGAAGAGGTGAAGCACCTTTATGTACAGAGGTAAAGAGGAGTACCAACCATTTTATCCAGCTGTGTACATACTGACACCACAGACAGAAAGATATTATTGTAGAAAGCACAACACACACAGGAGAAGTGTTTTATTAAGTGACCAGTTAAACCAGGCTTAAGATTTATTTTCAGTAAATTCAGTTTCATAAATCCAACCTCAGTTACCAAACTGATCCTGACTCAACAACAGGATACCTTACAGGTAATTAAAATCCTGGGTAGAGCCCAAATATGACTGATGTTGTGTTGACAATACTCATAAATTACTCTCTGTAGAGTTTTACAGTTTGTTTTGTCTCTAGTCATCAGAAACTGATTTATACCAGGAGATCTACAGTCTCTATCATCTAAGTTCACAGATTTGTACTGATTAACCAGACAAGACGGTGATCTGTCACCTACCTGGAGGTGAGAGGCAGCTTTTAGTACAGAAAACTCTGCAGTAAATTAGGTTTCAATTCAGTAAATACTGACAATACCATCAGGACCAAGCAGCTGACCTGGGACTAGTGGACAGTGTCTCTATGTCCTGAGCCACACTTGGAAGATATGATATGATTTGAAGCTAAATATTAAACTGGAACTACAGCAACATTACATGGAGAGATAAACTTTTAAGTAAGTAGTAAGATCAGCAAGTCAAGTATAAAAGGTAAAGTGCAATATTTAATGGTAAGAAGACACAATAAAGCAACAAGGACGACAAAAGTAGGGAGTAGTAACACTAAAGAGACACGTGTGAAGGTTTCAATAATTATTAACAGTATGAACAATGAACCCCAAAATGACATTTAACCAGAAAAATGAAAGAACATACTCAACAAATACTCCAGGTCTAAGATGTATGTAGACAAATAAAGACACAAAGCAAAGGACTCCAGCAGGAGCAGGAGACGGGACCATGAGGTCAACAGGCACCAATCACCAACGAGCACTGGCTGCAGGAAATGAACAGAGACATGAGCAACATTAAACAGATGTTTTCTTCCCACGACGTCATGTTGAACAGTTTAACTTAATATCTAAACTGGTTTTGACTAGTTGACTTGTAAATGGTCTCAGAACTATTTATTACATTTAAAGTCCATTAAATCTCATTTTCAGTGCAGCAGGTGAACTTCTATTTCTAAAATGAATAAACTTCAGTGTAACTATCATCTCACTAACGTAACAGTGAACTGGGATCAGAAGTGATACTCGGTGGTGACTGCTACGATGTCATCAAAGTCCTGGGTGGATGCTGATGTTGGTTCATTATCTGTCAGAGGAAATAATCAGAAACTTTAGATTCAGGTTATAGACGGTGAAAAAAATCAACACGACATAAATAAAATGATAAAACAAATATTAAGAACTACTATGATTGACTGACTGATTGTGTTGAGTGTTTGTTAATTCAGTGACTGATTCAGAGTGTTACCTGTGGGTCTGTGTCGATATAAAGACACCATGAGGAGAGTGGAGATGAAGTACGGACAGAACACCACCAGGTGGAGGACCAGTCTGAACACAAGCTCTGGAGGAAGGAGGTGGGGTGGCAGATGTGGGTGGAGCTGTGGTTTTATTTTCTGTAGAGAGAATCCACGTGTTCAGGTGAATGTGTGGATGTAATAAATGTTGAACTCAGAGTTTTCCTCCTGACCTGTGACACAGATCCAGCTGGGTGGAGACTCTCCATGACTGCTGATGTGACACTTGTAGAGGCCTTCATCAGACTTGGTAACATGGTGGATGGTCATGTGACCTGTAGGCTCAGTCCTGATGAGGGAGCCATCTTTATAGAAATCAGCTGGGAGCTTGGAGGGAGGGCTCTTTGTTTGACAGTGCAGAGTGACATCATGTCCCTCCATCACAGGGAGGACAGGACTCTGCAGGATCACTGATCCACCTCAACACAGAGACAAACTACAGCATTTCATCCATTTCCACACAGACTCATCAACACTAACTCCACAGTCTGATCTTACCAGAGACAGTGATGTTGATGATGCTACTGGTTGATCCCTCTCTGGACTCACACCATTAAACTCCACTCTCCAGTGAGTTGATGTAGCTGATGTTACAGGAGGAACCAGCTGTTCTCCCCCAACCGTCTCCACACTGTTTCCTGGTGTCTATCTTTGTGTTCCTCTTTACCGTCCATCCAGCAGAGCTGTCGTCCTCCTCACAGCTCAGAGACAGAGACTCATCTTCAAACAGCTGAGATCTGTTGGGACTCACAATCAGATGAACTGCAGAAAGATTCATGTGGATGCAGAAATTGCACAAATTAGTTTTAAAGGACCAACTAGTTGTTTGGAGAAGTCTGTGTCTCCAGGAGATAAAGAACTCTGTAAAGTAAAATCAGTTTCTTGGTAAATATGGTCGTTCTTCAACACAGACTCAATCTGAACGAGCGTTAACTTCAATCACCTTCATCTATTTATCAAAAAACACTGTACAAGTGTAAGTTAAGGAGCTGAATGTTTTAACATCTTTACAGAATCAGTAGAGAAGTTTACTGACCTTGGTTTGTTGTGCAGCACAGCAGTGAGATCACGACTGAAGAAGAAATAAATAAATAATTAATATTATGAGAGTTGGAGATAGAAATGAATTCATGGTAAATAACTGGAAACACACTTTTCTACTGGTTATTTCAGTGTAATCATCATGAATCATCAAACACATGCAGCTCTGCACAAACAGCTGGAGACTTTTTGAAGTTGACATGAGATCAGAGAATTTCAGCACTTTTTCTGCCTGATCAGCAGGTTTTGTATTATTCTTAAATATTTTGATTTCTTAACAATGAGTACCTGAAGTCAGAGTGTTTGAAGCATAAAGAACCAACCCGAGCAGTAACTATCTGTTACATTTCCTTCCTCCGACCAGCTGAGGCAGTGTCCCAGGAACTCTCTGTATTTTAGTTTTTTCCTGTTTGTGTATTACTTCACTTCTGGGGACATGTCTCGGCTGGTTCTAGTGGCAGCAGGTGTGTGTTTTTTAGCAGGTGTGTTGTGTGTGTCATTACTGTGTCTTGTATTTACGTTGCTGTCTGTCGGTCATTTGCTAGTGTGTCAACTGTCGTCTTGTTTGTATTCTCATCCCTCCATTCACCTTTTCCCCGACCTCTGGCTTTTCATCCAGGGTTTGTGAGTTTGAGTACTACTAGTTTGTTTGTCAGTGTAGCTTTGCTTAGTCTGTTTGTTCCAGCAGAACCAGACTGATGCACATGTTTCGGCCCTCGCCTCTGCTAGTGTGGTTGCGGACCAGGCTTGTTCCTGGCTAATTCTCCCTCTGCTGAGTACGAATTGGCACCTCCCGATTTTTTCGGGGACGCTACCAAGTGTCGCTCGTTTTTGGCTGGGCTTAGGATTTTGTTTGAGCTCCAGCCAAATTCATTTGCCACTGAGCGGTGCAAGTTAGCGTACACACTTTCTTTCCTCTGCAGAATGGCACATGAGTGTGGAATGGCTGAATGGGAGAAACAGGATGAGTGCTGTTGCTCTTTCGATAAGTTGGCAGAGGAACTGACCTCAATATTCAATCCTTCCGCCCATCGCCAAGTGGTTGCAGCGTAGCTGACGTAGCGGTGGCTAGACCAACGCACTCGTGGGCGTGCTCCTTCATCCACCTCCTCAACTGGACTGGGGCCCTCGACCACTGAAGACCCGCTTCTTCGAGGCGACAGACGTTAGGCTGCTCCTCCTTCCCCTCTTCCAACGGATCCAGGAGAACTGATGCAGCTGGGACATATCGTCTGCCAGCGGCTGAGAGGCAGCGTCGCCTGTTGGGGGGTCTTTGTCTCTATTGTGGGGAGGCTGGACACCATGCTCATCAGTGCCCGTTAAACTCCAGCGGATTTGCGTGGATCTGCGCAATGCCTACCACTTGGTTCGGATTAGGGAAGGAGACGAGTGGAAGACGGCATTCAACACCCCAACGGCCACTACGAGGATCTAGTAATGCCTTTTGGTCTTACCAATGCCTCCGCAGTTTTCCAGGCCCTGGTGAATGGCGTCCTCCGGGACATGATCAACCACTTTGTTTTTGTTTACCTTGACGATATTCTAATCTATTCCAGCACCCTCGATCAACATGTCCAGAACGTCCGTGCTGTTCTTCTGCGTCTGCTAGAGAATCAGCTTTTTGTAAAAGCAGAGAAGTGTGAATTCCATGTACAGAAAACAACCTTCCTGGGTTTTGTCCTGGAAACAGGGAAGTTGTCTATGGACCCCACCAAGGTTTCAGCAGTCCGGGATTGGGCTACTCCTAAAGACCGTAAGCAGCTACAGAGGTTTCTAGGGTTCACCAACTTCTACCGTCGGTTCATTCAGGGTTACAGCAAAGTGGCTGCCCCTCTCCACTTACTCACCTCCTCCAAGGTGGCGTTTGTTTGGTCCCCGGCTGCTGAGGAAGCCTTTGTTCATTTGAAGGATTTGTTCACCTCTGCTCCCATACTCAACCTCCCTGATCCCAAGAGACAATTCATCATGGAAGTGGACGCCTCCAGTACTGGGGTCGGGGCGGTCCTTTCTCAGAGGGCTGCTGTTGACAACAAGGTACACTGTGTGTATTCTTCTCTCGCCACCTGTCTGATGCAGAAGGGAACTATGATGTTGGCAACCGTGAGCTGATCGCTGTCAAGCTAGCCTTGGAGGAGCGGAGACATGGTTGGAGGGAGCTGTCCAGCCTTTTTTTGGTCTGTACTGACCATCGAAACATAGAATACATTCAGACCGCCAGGAGAGCCTGCCAGTCTCAATGGGCGTTGTTTTTGGCCGGGTTTAACTTTGTCCTCTCTTTCAGGCCTGGCTCTCAAAATGGTAAACCGGATGCTCTGTCTCGCCAGTTCGAAGAGGGGACCTCGGATTCCGAGCAGGACACTGTCGACCATCACATTGTTAACCCAGTCAACGTCCGGTCCCTCCGCTGGGACCTAGAAGAGAGGGTAAGAAAGGCTCCTCATGTCACTCCTGTTCCCCATGGTTTCACCGTGGGTCGTCTGTTTGTCCCCTCTCCTCTTCGTCAGCAGGTGCTTAGGTGGGGGCATGACTCAAAGCTGGCCTGTCATCCGGGTGTTTTTCGCACGGCAGCGCTGATCGCCCAACTATTCTGGTGGCCATCGCTGAGGGAGGACGTCAAGCGATACCTGGCCGCCTGTCGGGTCTGCGCCTGCAGTAAGACTTTGGTTTTGTTAAGGGCCCTTCCTGTTCCGTTGCGACCCTGGTCGCACAATTCCTTTGACTTTGTGACTAGTTTACTGCCTTTCACTGCAATTATGACTGGTGGACCGGTTTTCCAAGCTGGTCCATATTGTTCCTCTGTCCAAGCTGCCGTCCACCAAGACACTGCAATGCTTCTGGTGGACCATGTGTTCAGATTGCACAGTCTTCCGGAGGATATCTTGTTGGATCGGGGCCCGCAGTTCAAAGTGCCAGCTTGGGCACTTGGTGCCACAGTCATCTTGTCTTCAGGTTTTCACCCACAGACTAATGGCCAAATGGAACGGATTAACCAGGATGTGGAAACGCTGCTGCGATGCATGGCTTCTACTAACCCCTCCAGCTCTCTTGGATCGAGTACGCCCACAACTCTCTCCCGTCCTTTGCCTTGGGCTGTTCGCTGTTCAAAGCTGCATATGGCTACCAGCCTCCTCTTTTCCCTGAACAGTCTGCCAGAGCTTCTGTGTCGTCTGTTGGGGCCCTCATCCGGCGATGCCATTCCACCTGGGACCGGGTTCACCGGCACCTCCTCCGAAGGCAGGGCAGGTCTTCTCGGCAGGCCAACAAATACAGGAGGCCAGCTCCTGCTTACAAGGTGGGAGATGAGGTGTGGCTTTCCGCCAAGGACTTGCCTCTTAAGGTTCAACCGTTCAAGATTGTTTATCCTGCTGCTGTTCAGCTGGCCCTTCCTGCCAGGATGAAAGTGCACCCTGTGTTTCATGTGTCCAGGCTGCAGCCGCTTTGTCGGAGTGTTCTTATACAGGAAGTACCAAACTATCATACATATCACTTTATCAATGTTATTATTTTATTAGTGCTGAAATATTATGGTTATTACCTAGTAATAGTTTAATGTACCCCTCCCCAAACTGCCACCTTACTGTGGTGGAGGGGTTTGCGTGTCCGAATAACCCTAGGAGCTATGTTGTCGGGGGCTTAAGCCCCTGGTAGGGTCTCCCAAGGCAAAAAGGTCCTAGGCGACGGGCCAGACTAAGCAAGTCATAAACCCCTTATGATGAATAAAATATCAAGATTAGTTAAGTCGCCCGGATTAGCGTCAACGGGGCCCCACCCTGGAGCCAGGCCTGGGGTTGGGGCACGTAGGCGAGCGCTTGGTGGCCGGGATCTTTCCCACGGGACCCGGCCGGGCAGAGCCCGAAGGAGAGACGTGGGACCGACTTCCTGTAGGCCCACCACCCGTAGGAAGGAGCATAGGGGGCCGGTGCAGTGTGGATTGGGTGGCAGCCGTGTGGAGGTGCCTCGACAACCCAATCCCTGGACAAGGAATCTGGCAATTGGAACATGGAATGTCACCTCACTGGGTGGAAATTAGCCTGGACTTGTGTTGGAGGTTGAGCGGTACCGGCTAGAGATAGTCGGACTCACTTCAACACACAGTCTGGGCTCTGGAACACAACTCCTTGAGAGAGGTTGGACTCTCTTCTAGTCTGGAGTTGCCCATGGTGAGAGGCGGCGGGCAGGGGTGGGCTTGCTTTTAGCCCCCCAGCTCAGCTGCCATGTGTTGGAGTTCTACCCGGTGGACGAGAGAGTTGTTTCTCTGCACCTTTGGGTAGGGGATAGGTCTCTCACTGTTGTTTGTGCCTACGGGCCAAATAGCAGTGTAGAGTACCCGGCTTTCATTGGGTCTCTGGAAGGGGTACTGGAAGGTGCTCCACCTGGGGACTCTGTCGTCCTACTGGGGGATTTCAACGCCCACGTGGGCAATGACAGTGATACTTGGAGGGGCGTGATTGGGAGGAACGGCCTCCCGGATCTGAACCTGAGTGGTGTTTTGTTATTGGACTTCTTTGCTAGTCACAGTTTGTGCACAATGAACACCATGTTCAAGCATAAGGGTGTCCATCAGTGCACGTGGCACCAGAACACCCTAGTTCGCAGGTCTATGATCGACTTTGTGGTTGTGTCATCTGACCTCCGACCATATGTCTTGGACACTCGGGTGAAGAGAGGGGCTGAGCTGTCAACTGATCACCACCTGGTGGTGAGTTGGATCCGGTGGCGGAGGAGGGAGCTGGATAGACTTGGCAGACCCAAAAGTATTGTGAGGGTCTGTTGGGAACGTTGAGTCTCCAGGCTCAATGTCTCCAGGCAAAAACCTAGTAGTAGGGCCTGGGAGAAGTTCGACGAGGCCATGGAGGAGGACTATCGGTCTGCCTCAAGGAAATTCTGGCAAACCGTCCGGCGCCTCAGAAGGGGAAAGCAGTTTCCTGCCAACACTGTTTACAGTGGAGGTGGGGAGCTGCTGACTGCGACTGGGGACATTGTAGGACGGTGGAAGGAATACTTTGAGGATCTCCTCAACCCCGTCGATACGCCTTCTGTTGAGGAAGCAGAGGCTGGGGACTCACTGAAGTAGTCAGTTTTCGTCCTGGCCGTGGAACACTGGACCAGCTCCATACTCTTGCCAGGGTGCTCGAAGGTTCATGGGAGTTCGCCCATCCAGTCTACATGTGTTTTGTGGACTTGGAGAAGGCATTTGACCGTGTCCCTCGTGGCATCCTGTGGGAGGTACTTCGGGAATACGGGATTCGGGGCCCTTTGTTAAGGGCCGTTTGTTCCGGAGTAGGAGCTTGGTTCGCATTGCCGGCAGTAAGTCAGACTTGTTCCCGGTGCATGTTGGACTCCGACAGGGCTGCCCTTTGTCACCGATCCTGTTCATTACTTTTATGGACAGGATTTCTAGGCGCAGCCAGGGGTCGGAGGGAATCCGGTTTGTGGACCACAGAATCTCATCTCTGCTTTTTTACAGATGATGTTGTCCTGTTGGCCTCATCAGACCGGGACCTCCAGCAGGTACTGGGGCGGTTTGCAGCCAAGTGTGAAAGGGCTGGGATGAGAATCAGCACCTCCAAGTCCGAGGCCATGGTTCTCAACAGGAAAAAGGTGGCTTGCACCCTCCAGGTTAGGGGGGAGATCCTCCCTCAAGTGGAGGAGTTTAAGTATCTTGGGGTCTTGTTCACGAGTGAGGGAAATAGGGAGCGTGAGATTGACAGACGGATTTGTGCATCGGCAGCAGTAATGCGGTCGGTGTACCGGTCCGTCGTGGTGAAAAAGGAGCTGAGCCGAAAGGCAAAGCTCTCGATTTACCGGTCAGTCTACGTTCCCACCCTCACCTATGGTCATGAGCTTTGGGTCATGACCGAAAGGACAAGGTCCCGGATACAAGCAGCCGAAATGAGTTTCCTCCGTAGAGTGGCTGGGCGCACCCTTAGTGATAGGGTGAAGAGCTCAGTCACCCGGGAGGAGCTCGGAGTAGAGCTGCTGCTCCTCTGCATCGAGAGGGGCCAGTTGAGGTGGCTTGGGCATCTGTTCCGGATGCCTCCGGGAGGTTTTCCGGACATGTCCCACTGGGACCCCCGGTGGGACATGTCCCCGGGGAAGACCCAGGACACGTTGGACAGACTATGTCTCTCGGCTGGCCTGGGAATGCCTCAGTGTTCCCCCGGAAGAGCTGGAGGAGGTGTCTAGGGAGAGGGAAGTCTGGGCATCTCTGCTTAAGCTGCTCACCACGCGACCCAGCCCCGGATAAGCGGTAGAAAATGGATGGATGGATAGTTTAATGTAAAGTGCTGCTCAAAATGTTCATATCAGTGTAACAGCAAAGACGTGCAGAACATTTAAAGCTGATCAATGAAATTTTAACAGTATTGATTAAAAAAAAGTTAAAATTTACTGAGTAGGGAAAAAAATGATCTGACCATGATCTGGCTTCTTTACCGTGATCCACTTGTCAGAACATAAATTACTGAACATCTGTCTTGTTAATTTACATTTTAAATCCTCCATTTTTCTTTGTTTCCTTTTCTCTAAATAATAAGTAAGATGTTCTCTCCTCATTCACAGTAAATAAAATCATTTAATAACATATCTTGTACTCACAGAGCAGCCACTGAAGAGCTGTTTGGTCCATTGTGCTACTTGTTGATGTGAGATCATCAACACATGTTCTTGCACTTCCTTCCTCTTTGTATTTGAGTATGTTGTGATAGTATGTGATACTTCCGTTCCAGCAATTGACAGGAGAGAGCACATTTAGTTTTATGTTATTATCTCACAGATAAACCATCAGCACTCTGCCAATATGTTGTTAGAGGCCTGGTATAAACAAGACAGGATGACCTTAGCATCATCTTAAGAACCATCTTATGAGATTCAGGATTCCAAAAAGTTCATTAATCACATTTGGAAATTATTTAACATTCACATTTATCTGTGTTTGTTTGTTTTTATTATTCTGTTTTATGGTTTATTTGGTTTATAAGTTGTTGGTTTGTTTGTATCTGACCAACAACACACACAAAAACCGTAAGATCATAAACAACATGGACACTGCAGAGGTGAGAAACTTCACAGGAAAGACTTTGGTACTGAATGTCTCTAGTTATGAGCCTGTAACACTAATTAACACACAGTTAATTCTGTTTTAGTATTTTTGAAATTCACTCCAGGTGCATTTTAAGGGTCAAAGATTTCTTTGAGTCCATTGAATTTTGCAACATACTGTGAAATTCTGTGTATTTAGATTTAAAGTGCACAATAACCTCCTGCAGCTTGATATCAAATATCTTTATTGATGCATTTCCTACAAATATAGCAGCATAAAGAGAGATGGTCACGTGACGACCAGAGCTCTGTAGCTTCAGTCTTCACGTTGTCTGTTCTCCTTCTTAGTATTGTTGCTATAATGTAAAAACACATACTGACCCAGACAATAACACCCAGATCCACTAATCTACCACTATTTATTTATTGACTCTTACTGCTCGAATAAAAGGACAAAGTTGATTATGGAGTAAATTAAATGAGTGATTCTAACCTGAACCTTAATCTAAGTCTGTTTGAGAACCAGACAATCCCAGAGGAGTAAACTGGTTCTTCTAACATATACCAGTACACAGACACACACTCACACTGACTGAAGCCTAATTCCCAGTAAGCCTGTTAAACTCAGCAGCTTGAATGTGTGTCTGTGTGTTATTAGTGTTAAACTGCTGACTCAGGAGGATCAGAGGAAAACCAGCACCACTAATCTGCCCCTCCACACCTTTCACTGTCTCTTCCTCTCTCACAGTTACTTTCTTTCTGCTCCTGTCACCTGTGTTATTTCTCCAGGTCATTAATCCTTCCTGATTTCCTTCCTTATTTCCTTCCTACCATTCTTCTTCTGTTCCCTCTTCTTCTTCTGTGTGGTCTCTAGTCTGTCCTCTGTCTTCTCTGTGGGTTTCCATCATTTCTATTCTGTTTGATCCTGTTTCTCATCACTTTCTCATCCTAACTTAAAGTCTAAAGATGTAAAATAATTATGAATATTATTATGCATTATTAAGTGTGCAGTCATTTCCTTCATTCACCTCTGAGTGCAGGTGTATGTGAGACATACGTATCATCCGTCCTCCTCTAATCCCTTTATCCCTGTCAGGGTGACAGAGGAGACCGTCCTGCTGGGTCTTCCCTTCCTTTTTTCTCCTTTTATCTCTGGAAACTTAACATTAAAAGGATTTAAAGAGGTCAGAAATATCAGTTTGTGTGTGGAGGTGTTACTCGTCTGTTTCCATGGCAATGAGATTGATGCACAGCTGGGGGATACAGGCCTAGTAACCGAGGCAACAGGTTATCACCTGATAGATGAGTAAAGAGATAACGGAGTAGTTTCTGGTAGATTTGTTAATGCAGTCAACACTTTATGTGCTCAGAGCTGCAGAACAAAAGAACCACAGGCCTAACGACCCAGTTGTCTGGTCATATTGATGTGTCCAAGACACTTCAGGTCATACACCTGAAATGAAAGCAGGTGTTTTTACACTATGATTTGTCCCTGTGATACTGTTATATCAACATTACTTTGTTCATCTTGTATTTCTACAGAGTTGAAGTTACATTAGAGTTTGAGGAGCAGCAACAGCCTCGATTCTCAGTTGTTCTGGAAAATACTATTAAAGCAAAACTGTGTTTATTGTTGTTAAATGTTCCTTTAGCGGTTCCAACTAAAAATAATAAAACCTCTTGGTAGATGACACCAGATTAGACTGTGATAAAGTCAAGAACAGATTAAACTGGAGTTGTTTTAGTTTCATGTTTCTCTCTCTAACAACAGAAAGTCAGGGGAACAGCACCTCCATGGATAAAGTAGCTCCATTAGCCCCTCCCTCCACGTCCAGGTTAACACCACCCACCATCGTTCTACAAGACATGGAGGAGGAGCCAGGTTCAGTCAGGGAGGGGGACAGGTGAGACCACACTGTATGGTAGACCAGGAGCTGCTGTGGTTGACAGTTCTGCTTCTAAGTTGATTAATAAGAATTGAATTTTTATTCTTTGTCTCAGAGCTGCACAAAGAGCAGGACCAGGAGTTTTGTTCAATGTCAACAACAGCAACAACAACGAGGAGTAAGACCCACACATTCAAAAGATACAGTTTAATCTAAGTGTTTATGGACACAGCTGATCTCTCTGATCTGTTTCATGCTGCAGGGACGAGAAAAAGAAAAAGAAGAAAGAGAAGAAAGAGAGAAAAGAGAAGAAGAAGATAAAACTTATCTTTAGGATTCTTCTACGATCCAATAAAAGCAGTAATACAACAATTACTGCCACAAACATCCATGTTTCATTGTGCAGCCGTCGCCCAACACACTAAAAACTAATCAACCAATGTTCTTTATGTTCTTTTACTGTGACCTTTTAATTAGTTTTAATTCTGACAGACATTTTAAAATCAGCTCCTCCTATTTTATTCATTTTAAACTAATTTTATTTTCTTCTCATCTAGGAAGGAGAAGAAGGAGAAAAGAGAGAGGAAACAGAAGGAGAAAGAGGAGAAGGAGAAAGAGAAGAAAGCCAAAGAGGAGGCGTAGGTTTGATTTACTGAACCAAATACAGATATTTATAACTCAGAGCGACTGTACATCGACTAATGAACCACAATGAGTAGAATCATTAATAGAGACAATAAAAAGTATGTTTTAATATTTATTTTCTTTGTGTCCAGTCCAAAGGAGATCACAGTGATCGATCCAGCAGGTAACACCTACTACTACTGGCTGTTTGTTATCACCGTACCTGTGATGTACAACTGGACCCTGATCATAGCCAGGTACCACACACATGCTCTTCTTTCCAGTAACTCTTGTTCTTTTGATAATTTCTTATCTTCTGTATGTCTTCCTGTGTTTCAGGGCGTGTTTCGAAGAGCTTCAGACCGACTATTTGGTCCTCTGGTTCATCGTGGACTTGATCTGTGATCTCATCTACCTCGCTGACATGTTTTTCAGAACCAGGACCGGTCCGACCACACACTTCCAAAAACACACACACACACACATATCAAATGATTAATTCATGCAAATTCCAATGATATATGAACTTATCATCATTCAGTTTAAAGTGTTTCTACACAGCTGAATTGAACATTTTCCCCTCCCTGCCTAAATATGCCTGTTTCTGTCTGTGTGTTGTGTGACTGTGTGTAGGCTACCTGGAGCAGGGTCTGCTAGTGAAGGACGAGTTGAAGCTGCGTGAACGCTACATGAAAAGCTTCCAGTTCACAAAGCAGAGAATGGTGCAGACTATTTACACAATACACAGTTCACTATGTCACATGAAGTTATTGCAGTTTGGGATTGGACAGTTCAGCCCAGACACAGCTTTGGGGGAAGAAGCTGACTCTGTGTCTGGTGGTTCTGGTGGCTATATCTTCCTAAAGTTCACTGTCATCTCCACAGTCTTGAGTGTGTAGAGCTCCAGCTGGTTCTAACTACACCACTGGACCAGCTGCTCCACCTCCTGCCTGTATGCAGACTCATCACCGTCCTGGATCAGTCCAACAACGGTCATGTCGTCTCCATACCTCAGGAGTTTCGCAGACGGGTCCCCTGAGGTGCAGTCATTAGTGTACAGGGAGAAGAGCAGTGGGGAGAGGACACACCCCTGTGGTGCGCCGGTGTTGATGGGGCGGGTGCCAGATGTGATGCTGCCTCCTGTCAGTCAGGAAGCTCCTGATCCACTGACACGTGGGATCAGGTACGGTGAGCTGGGTCGGTTTATGGATGTGATCGTGTTAAAGGCTGAACTGAAGTCCACGAACTGGATCCTGACATACGTGCCAGAGAGATCCAGGTTCTGCAGGATGTACTGGAGTCCTAGATTTACTGCATCATCAGCTGACCTGTTTTTATAACTTCACCTGGACGACTGAGAACCTTCACCGACACAAAGGAAATAGAAACACGTTACCATGACAACAAAGGTAAATGTAAATAATTAGATAATAAACAGATTCATCAGATTATTTTCAATTAATTAATTAATTTAAGTAAAATCTAGAAGAATGTGTCTCACCTTTAGATTTTCTCTGTGTCACCAGTGGAACCAGTATCACCAGTAGTTTGAAACCATAGACAGACAGAGCAGACACCAACACAGACAGAGGAGGAGATGAAGGTGGAGGAGGAGAAGATGTGGTAAAAGAAGGGGGAGATGTGGTGGAAGTCTTTTCTAGAAAATAAGGAAAAATAATTGTTGTCACATTTTGACTCATCACAGCTGAATTTATTAATAAAGGATTTTACTGATTTACTTCACCCTCCTGACCTGTGACAGAGATCCAGCTGGGTGGAGACTCTCCATGACTGCTGATGTGACACTTGTAGAGGCCTTCATCAGACTTGGTAACATGGTGGATGGTCATGTGACCTGTAGGCTCAGTCCTGATGAGGGAGCCATCTTTATAGAAATCAGCTGGGAGCTTGGAGGGAGGGCTCTTTGTTTGACAGTGCAGAGTGACATCATGTCCCTCCATCACAGGGAGGACAGGACTCTGCAGGATCACTGATCCACCTCAACACAGAGACAAACTACAGCATTTCATCCATTTCCACACAGACTCATCAACACTAACTCCACAGTCTGATCTTACCAGAGACAGTGATGTTGATGATGCTACAGGTTGATCCCTCTCTGGACTCACACCAGTAAACTCCACTGTCCCATGTGAAGATGTAGTTGATCTTACAGGAAGAACCAGCTGGTTGTTCTCCCCAGTCAGCTCCACACTCAGCTCTATTGTCTCTGGTTGTGTTCCTCCTCAGTGTCCATCCAGCAGAGCTGTCGTCCTCCTCACAGCTCAGAGACACAGATTCTCCTTTAAACAGCTGAGATCTGCTGGGACTCACAGTCAGACGAGCTGAAGGGATAAAAGATTTAGAAAATACAACATCATTTCAGGAAAACTGAAGCACAATTTCTATGTCTCATGTCAACATGTTCTATATTTTACAAGGTTCTACTACAGATCTCCTCAGTTAATTTGTTGACTTAGTCAACAGCACAGATCTTGCCAAACTCAGTTCGACAATCATTTATTGATTCTTTTCCAATAAAGTAATTTCCTAAGATCCTAAATACTGAACTGTGTGAACAATCAGTCTTCACATCCTCCTCACTAACATGTCTCCCAGTCTTTCTCAGACACAACCAGTGAGTTTCATACTATGACACAAGTTTACTAACCTTGGTTTATTCTGCAGCACAGCAGTGACACTACAGCTAAAGAGAAACAAGAGGCTCATTGAGTTCAGGTTTGAGAGCAGTCACAGAGTTACATTCAATACAGTAGAACTGTTAAACAGTGATATCTTCATTCTAAATTGATTTTTATATAACGATACATGATTCATTTAAAGGAAACCCAATTTCCAACAGTCACATCCCAGTAAGGAGGGACTGGGTCTGAATCCTCTGGGTACTAATATTTCCTCCATGTCTAAAATCTCTGAGTTGTCCTTAATTACATTTTCATCAGTGGGACTAAACATTATCTAGAATTTAGTGACTGAGTGAAGCTGTTTGCTTTTCTAGCTCAGATCAGTTTCATGCGTTTCTCTTCCTGTATTGTCGACACATCTGTCAGTCACAGCAGCTACGTTTGACTTTCTCTAGACTTGAAGCTGTTCACTTTCCACTCTAGTATCTAATCTTCATTTCCCAACATGCTACATATGCTGAACATGTAATTATTGAATCAGAACATGTTGTACTTACAGAGTAGATACTGAACAGATGTTTGTCCCATCATACACTTGGTGGTCTGAGATCAACATGCTGTGAAGTATTCAGTCAGTCCGAGGTGTTAAAATGAGGTGTTTCCTGTGTTTTCTCTGTTATAGTTTAGAGGAAAGTTGTTGCAGACTGTGATAAAAGTAGCTCTGTGAGCATTTAGCTGTGAAATTTATTCATTTCCTTGAACTTTACTCAGACTGATTCTTAATCTGTTGTTACTCTGAGCAGGAAGGTCAGGGGTCAACATACAACTCTAAAACCCATTGAATACAAAACGGTTTACAGATACATCAACAGGCACAGTACTTCAATTAAAAATGAAATAATCCAAGTATCAGTATGTACACACAAACAGAAATACGTTAATGATGTTTGAAATGTGAACCAGTCTGGATACTATCTACAAAATACTGGGTCTCACTCTGACTAAAGAGTCCATCCAGACTCTGTACAACACACCAGACCTCTGCCACCCTTTGGCAGAAGAAAGAGTTAATATTCATTAAAATATTATATTCAGTGTGGATAGTCAGAGTGTAGGGAGTTAAAAACCAGATACTACAAATCCAACAAAGAACCAACATTACAAACAAGGGACAAAGAAAATAACTTCAACATAGTCCTGCAAGAAGAGAAGTTAAAGAGCAGCCGGGTTCAACTAGGACTGCCTGATTTAAATAGAGGGGGAGGCCCAACCAGATTCAGTGCTGCGCTGGTGTGAGTGCCCAGTTCATAGTGGATACCAACAGTAAGAAGTACAAGAAACAAGCAGGTACAGTTACGTTGGAATATATAAAAATGATTACGACTAAAACTAAGCTTAGTGGCAAGACTGCACAGACATAAGAACTGACACTGAAAGTAAGAGAGGTTTGTAATAGTAGGAGTAAGGAACTATTTTGAAGCAGGTAGATCATAGTGTCCTTCACCCCGATGTTTGGCCTGTAGGCAAACAGCATCGGGTCCATCGTAGTGCTGATCACAGAGCGCAGGTGGCGGAGGATGAGCCTCTCCATGGTCCTCATGAGGTGGAAGGTCAAGGCTTCTGGGTCTGTAGTGGTTTGGCTCTCTAGCGTGCATTGTCTTAGGAACTGGCATCACACAGGAGGTCCTCCACAGCTCAGGGACCATCTCCAGACTCAGGCTCAGGTTAAAGACGTACGTGACCTCACAGAGCTGGTCAGCACAGTTTCTGAGCAGGCTGATGCTGTCAGGACCTGCGGCTTTCTGATCTTTAGCCGCCTCAGTTCTCTCCTCATCTGATCTGCTGTTAAGGAGAGGGGGGTGGAGGCAGGGGGGCACACATGGGCTGTTTATGGAGGGGGGTGATGTGGAGTGATTTGAATTTGAATTGACATGCGAATCAGGACAATGATCCTAATCATCAGAGTAAATCTACTGCAGAATGACTTCTTCCTGTGTTTCACATGTTATTCTGTAGACTTCTCTTTGCTGCGTGTTGTCATGATGCTGAACACTCTGGTCTCACCCATTCTGGGTTTGACAAGGCCCATTCTGGTGAGAAGGTGGAGGTGGTGGAGAGGTACAAATACCTGGGAGTTCACCTGGACAACAGACCGGACTGGAAATACAACACAGAGGCTGTATACAGGAAGGGACAGAGTCAGTGTGTTTTCAGAATAGAGCTTATTTAGTTTGTATTAGCACACACATACCCCCCAGTAGCTCCTGTGATAGACTGCTGACCTGTCCAGGGTGTACCCCACCAATCACCCAATGGCAGCTGGAACTGGCTCCAGCACAGTTTTACTTACTGATAATTAGACAATAAGATAATAAATGTACTTACAGCATCCAACAAACATAAAGACATTGACCATAAACACTGAAGTAAATCTACTACAGAATGGCTTCTCAGACAGAGTCCAGACCTCAACCCACTAGAGATGCTGTGGAGTCACATGAAGAGAGACATTCACACCAAACCTCCTCAGAATATGGCTGATCTGAAGCAGTTCTGTAGGAACCAATGGTCCACAGTTCCTCTTGGATATGGTGCAGGTCATCTACAGCAGTCTGTTAGTGTGTACGGCTGTGGACTGATCCACTGCTCAGTCACAGAGTCACAGCAGATCTTAAAAATAGGTCTCTGGAAGAAGAACGTTCAAGTCTTCACAGTGTGATGATGTCAGGAGCCAGAATGAAACCAGCAACACAACATTTTACACTTTCACACTTTCTGTTGTTGCTATTGTAAAACCTGCATAAGGTTTGTGGGGCTGCAGTTGGTGAAGGAGCAGTGGACAGTTTCTGTGAGTCTCTGCTTCCTGCCTCGTATGGACCTTGGGTTCAGTGACTCAGATTCAGTAACATGCTACTGTTACATGTTACTGCAGAGATAATATGCTGCCACCTGCTGGCTGTTTCCAGTCTGCTCAGTGTGATCCTCTGACAGTGATTCAGTAGGAACTGGCCGTGAAGTGACACCACAAAATACTAGAAAACTCCCAAAGGGGTGTCTGTGGGTGGAGAAGTCCAGGACGGATGGTTTGATTCCTGGTTGGTCCTGGATCACAGAGGTTGTAGATTTGTTAAGTTGAATCCTTCAGACACTGTTCAAGTCCAGGTTCTTTGAACTAGTTTGATGCTTTTGATTCCAGCTCTGATCAAACCTGCATCAACATGTTCAACAGGTCAGAGAAGTTCCAAACATAAACCCTGCTCCTCATCAACATTACTGATAAAGACAGAGTCAGAAATCAAATATGAAGTCAAACTTTATTGACAAATGAAGTTTGACATGTTTATGTAGAGTACAGCAAATTAAAAGCACCAGTAAATAAAAGAAGCTGCACACAACAAACAACAGTTTACAATAGTTACTGCAGATATGGAATTTAGTGGGTTGGTAGAAGAAGAAGCTACTTGGTAAGTTAGTTAGTTAGTTACTTAGTTAGTTAGTTAGTTAGTTAGTTAGTTAGTATGAATCCTGTCCTCTGTGACCTTTTCTATACAACAAAAAAACAACTAAACTAGCAACAACAAGAACAACAACAGTAAGTGACACAGCAACTATCAGTCCAACATGTCCTCTCTTGTCTCCTCCATCCTTGCGTCCAGCTGCATCACCTGCAGATGAGAGTCAGCAGTGAGTCAGCAGGTGTCAGGTAGGTGATGAGTGAAGAACACAACAGAATCCATTTCCTCTTCAAACTCCTGTCAGACATTATCTACTGCACTTTGATCCCATCACTCATACCAGCTGTTTTCTACAAAGTCTCATCAACACCAACATCTGATCTGTGATGTTTCACTCTCACATCAACAACCAGGAAGCAGCTTCAAATCTGATCCACACACACACACACACACACACACACACACACACACACTAACTCACCTGGTTCAACTCTCAGGTTGATGGTGTTGATGGGGTCACTGTCTAAAATGGATCTCTTCCTGTGGTTTGTTCTTCTCTGGACGACACGACACTCATACGTTCCAGTGTCATTGAATGTCACATTCCTCAGAATCAAAGACACGTCTCCATCCTTCTTCTCTCTGTCCTTCAGCTCCACTCGGTTCTTAAATGATTCATGTTGTTTGAATGATTCAGACCTACTGCCCCTCTGTAAATAGACATATTCTGTCTCCAGATCAGTTCTGCTCCACTCCACAACTATAATACTGATGTTACTGTGAACTCCACATGGCAGAGTGACTGTGTCTCCAGGTTCAGCTGTGAGGTTTATCTGGTCTGAAGGAGAAAAAGAGGAGAGAGGTTAAAGATTAGTCAAACCAACACTTCTCTATGTTTGATCACAACACCCTGTTCTAACCTGTTGAATTGTATAAATGTGAATGTGGAAGCAGTGAAGGGACAGGAGGTCATGAACAAAAAGCTTCAGCACATTATTCTCATCATGATAGGGATCCAGTCCTCTGAACTACAGCCTCTTATCTGAGGATCACCAAACTACACTGATCACGGACTTCACTGACGTGTTAAACAAGCAGCGTGTTGGATCATAAAACACATGGATGTTGGTTTGAATCATTATTTCAAATAACAAGCTGTTGTATGAAACTGGGTTATTATTAATGGAGGTAACTGACTGTGGTCCACACTCTGACAGTACTGCAGCTTAACTCTGAACATTAGAGTTCAGGGAACAACTGAACATCTACTAACAGTTCTGATCTCCCTCTTCAACATATACTTTATACTTTATACTGTAAAAATGTGTTTTATTTGTATTTTAACATCAACTGTAGTAATGAGGAAGTTAAGCTGCACTGAACAGAGACAGGGTGTGGTCAGTTATTGAGTAGCTTTGTTGGTTACCGTTAGTTTTCATAACAGTGTTGTCACATCCAGATCTTACTAAATCCCTGTTGAAACCTGGATGTGGTTTTTGTTTGTTCCGCTCAGTTTATGTTGAACCGTAAACCCGACTTCCTCTCTCACAGCCTACCTTCAGCAGCAACGTGGTGAAGCAAAGAAGTCAGACAAAGGAAGAAAATCCACTGTGAAGACGTCATCTTTACATTTTCTGATACTGTTACTGTTAATTCTACAGTTATTTTAAATACATTTCTCTCCTCGTATAAATTTAGAAAAGTTTTCCTGCCTCCGATTCTTCTTCCGTGTTAAACGTCTCCACATGCGCACTAGTGTTTCTGCGCACTAGTATTTCTGCGCACTAGTGTTTCTGTGCACTAGTATTTCTGCGCACTAGTATTTCTGCGCAGGTCCTCGTTTACTCACTCTTCTTGCTCCATAAACTACGATGATACAAATATAAATGTTTGTTGTATCTTTATTAACTTTAATTTTAAAAACTATCTTGGAGCACACAGGTGATTTAACTATCAAGCTCCTCTCCTGTGAACCAGCTCCCAGTTCAGGTTCTGGAGGCAGACACCCTCTCTACATTTAAGACTAGACTTTAAACTTTCCTTTTTTATAAATCTTATAGTTAGAGATGGATCAGTGACTCCAGACAGGTCTGCTTCAGGCCTGGCTGGAACTTTTCCACCACCTTCACCATTAAAGTGAATTAAATTTGATGTGGAAATTGGAAACACTGTTTTAACTTCACCTGCAAACTCTTAAACTCTCTACTAACAGAAACATACAGCTCCCACTTTAATGGAACATCTAAAGAGCATCAGTAAGAACATTAATTCTTACCTTAGACTTCATGATGAGGAGGATGGTTCCTTTAGCAAAGGAAAAAACAAAAGACTCATAATCTCCATGTTTCTAATGTAGGATATACAGACAGAAGAACATCTGTCACTGCTGCTGAAACATTTAACAGTGTAAGTAACGAGTGAGAACATGAAGAAAACCAGACAGCATCACTCACAGTGGTTATGTGGTTTATGTAAATGTGTCATGTATTGAATGTGCAGTTAGTGACAGTCGTCTCTTTTTGTATTTTAAAGATGAAGTGCAGCAAAAATCTGATGATTATCATCATGAACTATCTTCATCATCAGAGTTATCAGTTATCAGTTCTAAGGAGAGTTCAGTGTTCAGTTGTAATTTGTAGATTTCATTATAGTTTAATTACATGTCTTTATATCAGAATTGGAAATTAGATAATTTGTGACACTGAACAGGACTGAACTGATAATTCTTCATCACATTAGAGAAACTGTTTTACACTTTTTTAGTTATATTATCTATTTCTTTCATTTTTATTTCAGACAAACATACAGAATCACATTCAGCTTTTATGAGAAACAGGAAACATCATGACCACAGAGTTCTTCATGTCTTAATCAGCTTCACCACAGAGAACAAAACAGTCTTCACAGCACGACACTTCATGTTCAAGATGTCTCAAGGTCTGTCTCACAGTCTGAATCCATCAACATGTAACATCAGAATGTATGAAATGGGAATTTTAATGCAGGTCAGTGTAAAATCACAGGATAACATTTGTACTTCACAGTAAATAGCATCAAATCTTCATCTTTGCTGTTAAACAACAACTTTTATAATCCTCATTATTATTATCCATCACTTCTGTAATGTCCTTATCTACAAAGATGTTCTCTCTTCTCAGTTTGAGAATCTTAAATCTAAAGACTGTGAATTACCAAAGTGACTTCAAACAACTAGAGACGACTGAGAAACTGCTGAATCACCTCAGTCTGAGAAACAAGGAAATAACTGTCTTTACCAGCAGGTGGCAGCAGTTGAAAAGTGAAACTTTGTACATGTAAAATAAAAACAAGTAAAAAATTAAATGTTTTATAATTAACTGTAGAAAATGTTTATGTTTCTTAAATAAACTGTTATGTAAATGAAAACCTAAAGGTAGAATTCAGAAAACTTTGTCTCTTCCTTTAAACACATCGTCTCACCAGTAGAACCAGTAACACCAGTAACACCAGTAACACCAGTAGAACCAGTAGAACCAGTAACACCAGTAGAACCAGTAACACCAGTAGAACCGGACCAGAGACACCAACACAGACAGAGGAGAGGAGGAGGTCGTAGGTTCAGATGCCGTGGTGAATTTGTCTAAAATCAACAATAAATAATTATTAAAATCAGATTAGAAACACATGTAACACACATTTACTAATTTTAAAAACTGATTTACTTTGTTTGGAACAAAAAAACATCAGAAACAAAAGTCAGTGATAAAGTTCTTTAGGAAATATTTTCATATTCATCACTTCTCTAAACATTTCTACAGTCTAATCACTTCACTACTACAGTAGCTAAACACTGAATTCACCACAGAACATGATCTGAAATAAAGAGAGATGAGGTTTAAGAAGTCTGCTGTGAATTATCATCCAGGTCGTGTTTATCAAAGCTGCTGTTCAGTGGTAACTGACTTCTTTAAGTTCATCCAGTCAGGTTAGTGAACTTCAGCTTCATCTCATGCACCAGCTGTAATTTCAATCAGAGAGGTGTCGTACTAGAACTGTCTTAGTCTGTTTGTCTTTGCCCATGTGGTCACCAGCACCATCTCCCTTAATATCTGCACCATCTAGTGACCTGTTGGAGCACTGCATTGCTCTGACAGACCTCTATAGTCTGTGGTACCTCAAGAGCTGCTGCCAGTCATTTTAAATGCCAACATTACCATTTTAGTATTTACTGGGAAATTAGTAAAGTGGAGCTGGTGAACGGAGATAACATGAAGCGTGTCATGACCCAGGTTGAAGGAAGCAGTGGCACGAATGGTGTCATTGGCTTTATTGAAGTGACAACCTGCAGACCCACTCATGATACTGTGTCAGCACTGGATGAAGTTTACTAACCTTCAGCTGTTGTGCAGCACAGCAGTGAGATCACTACTACAACTACTACTGAAACATTTTACTAATGGAAGTGGATTCTTCTGTTTTTATAATCTTTGATCCACGGTGATATTGGAGCAACGCCACAGGAGAAGAATCAGCTGTGCACCTTAACTTGAAGAATAATGGACCCCGTGTACACTGGTTCCCTCTGGTCAGAGCAGTACATCAACAGTTGGAAGGAGTTCCTGGTCCAACAGTTTAAACCTAATAAACATGATAATCTGAGGTTTGAGATTGTGGATGAGTTGCCAGAACAACATCATGAAGACGTCTTTGGAACAACCAACATATTTGGAATTGTGTCAACAGAAAGGAAACAATTTAATCCATGTATCACATGGAGACCAGGCGAAGCGGCTGGTTAGTGTAGTGGTAACATCATCACCTCCCATGTGGGAAACTGGTGTTCAAATCCCAACCGTGGCCTACCAGAGAGCTGGGTCCTTAGGCAAGACCTCCTCACGCTGCCCTGCCTACCCTTGTACCCTACTTATAAGTCGCTTTGGATAAAAGTAAATGACCACTGAGGTATTTTCTCCCAGGAACTCTGCATCATTGGGGTTTTCCACCTCTGATCTGTAGAGGTTAAAGTTTATCTAGATCATATACTACACATGTTAAATTATACATAGCATGAAGGTTGTAATTACAAACATGTTGTCACACAGAAATTCACATGGAACAAGGATCAATGTGTCTGTCGAGCAGGAAGCCAAAGCACAATTCAACAGGCTGCGTGTTAGGTCTCAGACCCTGAGAGGAGAGGAGAGAGAAGAGAGACTTCTGTGTTCATCCATACATCTAACAATTGAGCTCTCTCCGTGCTTTGTGCTCTGCTGCTACAGTTTTACAGGTTTCAGAGTGAGTTTCAGAGCCAGACAGAGCCTGAGGTGGGACGTTGGGATAAGTGTTCTCCTTATCTTAATTATAGTTATTAAACTAATGTTCTAACAAAATACCAAACAATGTATGATCTGAACAACAGGTGACAGTGGGTGGTTTAAATTATTGGAAGTGAAACTGAGTATCAGACACCTCTCAACCCTCCAGACGGCTTAACCACTGAAATGTGTCTGAAACCAAAGTAAAGATGCTGCACGCTATCTGACGTCACAACAGTGTTGTTGTTCAGGTGTGAGCTTGTTCACACTGATCCACTGAACCTACACGACGGTCAACCACTGAAGACATGTTGGTTTCTTTGTGCCACTGAGCACTTTGAATTGAACAGATGTTACAGTAAAACCACCATCACCATTTCCTCTGCCTGTCTGCTGTGTGGTTTCTCTGCTGGCACAACAAAAAGAAAAGTGTCTATAGAAATAATGAATATGAACCCCTGAGTGACTCAAATTATCACAGAGATTCAAGGATTGTATCTAGAAACTGACTTTTACTAATGTAAGTGGATTCTTCTGTTCTTATAATCTTCTGTCCACCGTGATGATACTTCTACTGACTGAACAACAGAAAAGGTGAAACGGAGCAACGCCACAGGAAAAGACTCAAGAATAATGGACCCTGTGTCCATGTTCAAATCCTACATCTAGAAATGAAAGGAACACCTTTAAATGAGAGAATAGCATCAAGGTTTTAAACTTCTGGGATTTTGATCTGGTCAGTTCTGTATGTTAAGTATCAGAGGGGGTTGTTCATCAGTTTCAGCTGTTTGCTGTTAAACTCAACAGGTATTTCACTAACTCAGGACATTTTAACTGTTCTACTCTTGATATTCACCTGTTCTACTGAACATGACAGTCGCTGTTTGCTCTGCAGTGATCACATGTTTCTCTACACAGCTGTTCTCATTTTCTGACACTGATCATTAAACCAAAAGTGAATCTAAAGCATTTCTTAGACAAACTAAAAGATTTGCTGCTGCCTGCTGGATCTTTATTGTACAACATTCACTGAATCTCTCACGTCGTCTTCAACAGACCTGTGTAACAACAGTAATTCAATGTTTTCTGCTCTACCAATAAAGTGTTTTATAATAAAGTCAGAGCTGCATGTTGAGAGGTGGCTGAGCGTGCAGAGTTCTGCAGCTCATTCCACCATCGTGGGATCACTGAGCTGAACAGTTTTCCTTGGTGTCGACTGTGTGGTGCTGGTACCACCAGACGTCGTTCACTGGTCAAACGCAGTGGACGGGAGGGGATGTAGACCTGAACTGAGGAAAGTTGAAGCTTAGTAGTGGTTAATTTGGGAACTGTCAGACCAACTGCCACTTAATCAAGTCAAGTCAAGTCAAGAAGCTTTATTGTCATTCCAACCACATATAGCTGAAGCAGTACATAGTGAAATGAGACAACGTTTCTCCAGAACCATGGTGCTACATAAAACGGCAACAAGACAAACATGGGGCTGAGGACTGCTAAGTTGTCCTAGCAAAACACATAAAGTGCATCCTGTGCAACCTAGTGCAAACAGTGCAAGAACACAAGGAAAAAGTGCAGACAGACGTCAGAAGACAGTGCAAAAACAGAACACAAAACACAAAACAGCAGCGACCAGTAGCGGAAATGAATACAATTTACAATTGAAGGATGGAAACATGTCGAATCTAGCGAGTGTGTGTGCTCAGTTCAGTTTGTTGTGTGTGTGTTGAGGAGCCTGATGGCTTGGGGGAAGAAACTGTTCAAAAGTCTGGTTGTGAGGGCCCGAATGCTCCGGAACCTCTTCCCTGATGGCAGAAGTGTGAAGATTGGGTGTGAGGGGTGGGTGGGGTCGTCCACAATGCAGGTAGCCTTGCGGATGCAGCGTGTGGTGTAAATGTCCGTGATGGAGGGGAGAGAGACTCCAATGATCTTTTCAGCTGTCCTCACTATCCGTTGTAGGGCCTTGCGATCCGAAACGGTGCAGTTCCCAAACCAGGCAGTGATGCAGCCGCTCAGGATGCTCTCAATGGTTCCCCTGTAAAATGTAGTCAAGATAGGGGGGCGGCAGATGGGCTTTCCTCAGCTTCCTCAGGAAGTAGAGACGCTGCTGGGCCTTTTTGCTGATGGAGCGGGTGTTGAGTGACCAGGTGAGGTTCTCCTCCAGATGGACACCAAGAAATTTGGTGCTCTTGACGATCTCCACTGACGCTCCATCGATGGTCAGTGGAGAGTGGTCACTCTTTGCTCTTCTAAAGTCAACAACCATCTCTTTAGTTTTCCCAACGTTCAGAGACAGGTTGTTGGCCTTGCACCAGGCTGAGAGCTGATGTACCTCCTCTCTGTACGCTGACTCGTCGTTCTTGCTGATGAGACCCACCACAGTCGTGTCATCAGCGAACTTGATGATCTGATTCGAGCTGTGCATCGCTACACAGTCGTGAGTCAGCAAAGTGAACAGCAGTGGACTGAGCACACAGCCCTGTGGGGCCCCAGTGCTCAGCATGGTGGTGCTGGAGATGCTGTTCCCGATCCGGACTGACTGGGGTCTCCCAGTCAGGAAGTCCAGGATCCAGTTGCAGAGGGAGGTGGTCAGACCCAGTCGGCTCAGCTTCCCAATCAGCTGCTGGGGAATGATGGTGTTGAATGCTGAGCTGAAGTCTATGAACAGCATTCGAACATATGAGTCTTTGTTGTCCAGATGGCTGAGAGCCAGGTGGAGAGTAGTGGTGATGGCATCGTCCGTGGAACGGTTTGGACGATACGCAAACTGCAGCGGGTCCAGTGAGGGTGGAAGCTGGGACTTGATGTGCCTCATGACCAGCCTCTCGAAGCACTTCATGATGATGGGTGTGAGTGCAACAGGGCGGTAGTCGTTGAGGCAGGAGACAGTAGACGTCTTCGGCACCGGCACGATGGTCGTTGACTTGAGGCATGTAGGAACAACGGCGCTGCTCAGGGAGATGTTGAAGATGTCAGTGAAGACATCCACGAGCTGATCTGCGCATTCCCTGAGGACCCTGCCAGGAACGTTGTCAGGACCAGCAGCCTTCCGTGGGTTGATTCTGCGTAGAGTCTTCCTCACGTCGGCTGTGGAGAGACAGAGCACCTGATCATTTGAGGGAAGGGTGGATTTCCTAGCTACCGTGTTATTCTTTACCTGTACCTCAAACCGGGCGTAGAAGTCGTTCAGCACATCTGGGAGGGAGGCATCGCTAACACAGACGGGTGGAGTTGTCTTGTAGTTAGTGATCGCCTGGATGCCCTGCCACATGCGGCGGCTGTCTCCGCTGTCCTCAAAGTGGCCGTGGATCCTCCTGGCGTGCGCGCGCTTCGCCTCTCTGATGGCTCGGGACAGTTCAGCCCTTGCTGTTCTTAAGGCCGTCATGTCTCCTGCTCTGAAGGCGGAGTCCCTCGACTTCAGCAGCTCACGCACCCTAGCAGTCATCCACGGTTTCTGGTTGGAGCGTGTAGTGACGGTCTTGGAGATGGTCACATCATCAACACACTTGCTGATGTAGCTGGTCACTGATGATGTGTACTCCTCCAAGTTGACGGAATCACCGGTGGTTGCCGCCTCCCTGAACATGTCCCAGTCGGTGCACTCAAAGCAGTCCTGAAGAGCAGAGATGGCTCCTGCTGGCCAGGTCTTTACCTGCTTCAGAACCGGTTGGGAGTGTCGGACAAGTGGTCTGTATGCTGGAATTAGCATAACAGAGATGTGGTCTGAGTATCCGAGGTGGGGGCGGCGCTCCGCTCGGTACGCGCCGGGGATGTTGGTGTAAACACGATCCAGCGCGTTCTCCCCCCTCGTTGCAAAGTCCACATGCTGATGGAGTTTAGGGAGCACCAACTTGAGATTTACATGGTTGAAATCTCCGGCAATGATGACCAGTCCGTCAGGTTGGGCGTTCTGCACGTCGCTGATAGCTCCATGTAGTTCACCCAACGCCTCTTTGGCATTAACGCCAGGAGGGATGTAAACTCCAAAGATGAAAACAGTGGTGAATTCCCTCGGTAAATAAAAAGGTCTGCACCGAACAGTCACAAACTCCACAAGTGGTGAACAGTAGCTGGAAACCAGTACAGAGTCCTTACACCAGTCCGTGTTAATAAAAACACACACACCACCGCCGCGACTCTTACCGCACAGAGCTGGGTTCCTGTCGGCTCGAAACGCGGTTAGGCCGTGTAGCTTGATGGCGGCGTCCGGGACTCTGTCGCTGAGCCACGTCTCAGTGAAGACAAAGACGCAGCAGTCTCTGTACTCACACCGCGTAGTTCGCTGTAGTCGGATGTAGTCCAGTTTATTGTCCAGGGAGCAGACATTAGCTAAAAACATGGACGGTAAAGCCGGCCGGCTAGGGTTAGCACTTAGCCTAGCCCGGACACCCGCCCGTTTGCCGCGTTTCCGCTTCCTCGAGCACCGCTTCCGATGTGCTTTCGCCCGGCCACCGGCCTCAGGCAAGGCCGGAGACTGGGGGCCTGGTGTTCGTGGCCGAGGTCGTAACCCGAGGTCGCGGAGGTCGTCCTGCAGATCATCATGCAGCTTGGTCGGTGCATTATACCTGAGTCGAAGCAGCGTCTGGCGATCGTAAACCCGAACACAACTGTTGTTGGTGTTCATTATTGTGTGTGGTCGTGCTAAAAACGCGGAAAACCACGAAAAGCACCATTGTTGGTCTCCGGAGAGGCCGCTGCGACCTACTGCCGCGCCGCCATCTTGGATCCAATGACAGTAAAGCCTAAATCCTGTCAACCACTTCCTACTTTGTGCCCAGAATCACTTGTTTCAGCGTAGTTGTGTTTCCAACTGCACTTTAATCCCATCACCAAAAAAGCTATTTGGATGTGTAATTAAATGTTTTGATCAGTTTTAACAAAGGGGGACACGAGGTGTTGTGGCTCCATGTGGGACATTAATCACTGACATGGGAGACCAGGTGATAAACATGCTGGTCTGGCTGCGTCATAAACATGTTTGCATGAGACAAACAGGGACAGATATAGTTTGTCTAATGTTTGACAAGTCATCAGTTGACCCCAGTTAACCACATTTAAAACCCATTGTGGGTTTTTAATCCATCAGTGAGGACAACACAGGAACAGGTCTTACACAGATTTATTGTTAGTATCATTCTCAGCAGTTTCAATGATGATATCTATACACATCAGTAATGCTACAGGTAGTAGTGATACAATTGTACAATACAGATTTAATAAATATAATGTACTGTTGAAAATACAAGTGGGAAACTCTAGTTACAGGTTTGTGAAATAAAAAGCTTTTATTCACTCAATAGATCAAAACATGTTTATAACTAATTAAAACACACAAGTCTGTTAAAGTCCTGCATATTACACCTTATGAAATGAACTGTGACAATCAGTACTAATAACTCATCCGTCTCAGTCCTGTCCATGAACAGCTCTTCTAGTTCATCTGATTGTAACTTCAAAGTATTGTCTTTTGTTCAGTTAGTAGATAGAACATTTTAAATCTTTACACAAGCAGCTTGTAATCATCTTTTACAGATATTTTAAAGTACTAAGTTTAACTCAAAACAGCTGCTGCAATTAGTCGACACATTCGACTCTCATGAAATATTGTGTACATGATGAGAAAATGGACAATTAACATTTTTGGTACAATTAAAGGCTCCATAAGGATACAGACGATACAAGGCTAATAATTATATTTTAGCTTTAATGTGATTTCTTTGGGAAAGATTTTTTTTCAAGTTGAAACAAAGAAACTGCATGAAGAAAAAAAAAAACAAATCTACAGATAAAAATGTTTCCTTACCAAGAGTGCCATGTGGCAGTCCGTACACAAGGTGTTGCAATTTCATATTTTTTTTATTACCAAGTACATGAACATTAAAATTGGTGTAAATGATTCTATATAATAACTTAGTACACAGCACATCAGGTTCATAGTTGCTGTTGTTGTCAGAACCACTAGATTGTAAATTAGGCAGCATTCCCAAACTGGGTATTTCAATCACTTGATCGTTACGAGTCGTCTCTTTGCCAAGTTTACACCCAGGAGCGAAAACCAGTACGACAATCTGTAGCTGTACCGTACCGATACGACGACGACAGGGGAGACAAATTCCCCTGCTGGGAGGCCTCCCAACGAGCGCAAGGAAAATAATTAGGATGTAAAACACGAAATTATTACGCGAGACCAACTTGAACCCAACACGTTCCTAGTTAAGTTTCTCCTGGGAATGAAGATTGACAGAGAGACGAGCCAGAATCGTACGTTCTCCAATTTTTTTGTGATGATTGACAGCAGCAAAAGTGAACTCTGATTTCACAAGAATTACAGTTTAAAAGTGACATCTGACAGTTAAACATGTAAAACAAAGCAAAAGTTAAAAATCAGAACATTGAGGGAGTTAGAGTTAATTATGACTGTTAATTAATCATTAATTAATAACTGTTGATCTAAATCATTGTTATGAGCTGTGATTTGACCTGTACAATAAAAAACAACTGAGATAAGGCATCAAGAGTAAAAGCGCTGCTGGAAACCTACTAAAGGCTCTGGAAGTCTTACAAAGAAAAAAAGTTACCTGCAGTAATTTAACAATGGTTAAAGTCAGAAAGACATTTTGTTTTGAAGGCAGCAGAGTCTTTTTTCATTGTTGAATAAGAATCATCAGAGCTGGATGAGACGGGGCCCGATTAACTCGGGTGAAATGTTTCTTACATCAGAGCTATAATACTGTGTCTTTAAAACTTGGTCCAGAGAAAGAAGGGCAGAGTGAACCTATGTCCACATCACATACAAATATACAACCACGGCTTGTCCACACAGTTCTACATTTTCTCTTTTGAACTGCAGGTCTCTTTTGGCCATATCTGTACTGTTGCCGGTTTGTGTTTGCTTCATTTTATTGGAACCACACTGACTGAAATCCCAGGAGGTTTATAGGAGTCATCTCAGTGGCTGGATGTGTTGTGCTGGCTGAAGTAGTGATCATTCAGGTAACTGTAGTGTTCTGAAAAGAAAAAAAATAAAATCTGATGAAACAAGTAATGTAAACATCCAAACCATAATGTTGTCATCTTCCCAGATGTTCTCCAATTAAAGCAATATAACTTGATCTTTACCTGCTCTGAATAAGCAGACAGTGGTTTCTAGGTCCTGTAGGCGGCTCAATGCTTTACAAACTTAATCATTCCAAGGTGACATGTTGAGGTCAGGGGTGTGTGCTGTTCTTGGTCAGCTCAGGGTGTCGTTATTAGTCTTTTGGAACTTTTAAGGTTGGACATCTGAAAACAACAATTTGATGAACAACATGTACAAAGAGATTAAGAAGTGGTTCATATTTAAATGCTTAACATACCTGAGAAATTGGTTTCACAGCAGCTCCGTCTTAGATTGGTACAGTCTGGTCGCCTTCACAGCTCCAACTTCATCATGGAACGTTTGGTGCAGCTTTGATTTCCTCTTCACAGCCATCCAGGATGCAGCTCCTCCGGTCACAGCACGTCTGGTTCTACGTGAACTGCACTTTCACATATCGCTTGTGATCAAGAAAAGAGACAATGAGATGCGTTTTTCCTTCTTCACATTTCTCAACCATTCCTGAGTGTGGTACTACAGTCATTTGTAGCACTACATAACCCCCCATTGTTTGTCCAAGACTGGTCAGAGATGAGGCCGAGACTGACAGAATTAATCAGATCTGTTGAGTTAAAGTTGAAACAAAACACTGATCATAAGACAAATTGATATACATGAAAAAACTAATTACAGACAAGGATACAAAAGAAACAAAACAGAAATCAGGATGATCCACACTGGTCACAGAGACATTTACATGTTTTCTAACAGGAAATATAAAAATAAATAAAATGAAAGTGTAACTTTGTTATCTGGAGGTCAGCCCACAATGTGTTACCATCATCAAGTACATGAAATATCATTTTGAAAAACAGTAATTCAATAATTACAGCCCAGATTTTCATCATTGTCATAAACACAGCATGTAAATTAGGTAAATATAATCCCAGTATGTGTTTAATAGTTTGTCATTTAAGCTCTGAATCGTCCCTTTGCCAAACTTTCTCCCAGGAACACAAGTACAGTCTAATCGACATGTCAAACGGCCTAAACTTGTCTCAGCACTTGCTGCTGCACCAACGTGATGTAATGATTTTAAGGACTGGGATTAATTCTCTTGCTGGGGACCCAACATACAGAGAAAGAAAAAATTAATCTATAAAAGTCACAAAGCTATTACATCAGACCTATTTGAACAGAGTTCTTGGGTATGAAGGTTGGCAGAGAGGGGAGCCAGCATGTACCCTCTTAATTAATTCAATGACAGTCAAACTATGTGTTTTAAGTGGGACAATGAATAAGAGCAAAACTGAACTCTGATTTAAAAAAAAAAAAAAGAAGAAAGAGAAAAGTAAAACAGGAACAACAAGGCAATTTAAGCAATTCAGGAACCACAAGTTGATGCCATAGCTGCAAGTTCAGAAACAGATACCATATCCACAAAACCAGCAATTTGAATTCACATAATTTGCTACTGGAGCACACTTGTGCACTTGAATACAGAGTGATGAGCAGCATCTTCACCTGTAATCACGTTTTGAAGCTACATGACAAAGTTCACATGCATGTTCCCATTTCCCCAAGGGGATCAGTCAAGAATGTCGTTTGTCCAAACTCATTCTAATCAATTTATACATTTAAACAGAAGTTTGTGCCACATTTTACAAAACTCAAAGCAGTCATGAGATATTGCATCATGAAAATGAAATGAGCTACTTAACATTGTTCCTCTGACAATCAGTGGTGTGCAGATACTAACATCAGGTTGCGTAAATGAACATCTCAGTTGTAATTATTAAATGCTCTAATGTATGGAGGATGCTATGGAAAACCTGATTACCTGATTAGCAGCTAAAGGATGAGGCAGAGCTAGTCACCCTGCTTAAGTGTGTAGAAATTCACATGGACGGTGAAAAAAGAATGAATAGAAGGACAGAGAGGCTCCAGTTACAGGGCTACACTGAAGGTGGAACAAGTCTTATTACTAGAACCATCAGTTCAAGAAATCACCTCTGAAAAGGTTGTTGGTACAAACATGTCCCCTGAATGGGCGATGAACGCTTGTAAATAAATCATGTGGAAAGAAACCTACTTGTCTGCTAAAGAATGTAGCAGAGCCACTTCACCCAGTTGATAAATTCAAGCACGCAACAGAAAATCCAGATGCACCCTGAACTGTAAAACCTTCCCAAAGAGAAAACCCCTCCATGAAGGGGTCCTTAGGGAGTTCCACCTTGTGCCGTTCCAGAAAAGAACATTTCCCTTTCCAGTATAGATGGACTCCATTTAACTTACCACTGAGGTTATTTATGACTCAACTCACCAGAGTGCAGATGTTTGGTTGTTTTCTGTAGAAAGAAAACACTTGGGATGGATGTTCACCCAGAAAGAGGCTAAAAGGAACCAAATAACTTACACTGTGGCCTTTGCAGAATCCAGAAGTCCATTTCAAGAGAACGGTGCCACAGAGTTAGACGTACAACTCTGTTTACAGGAAAACCTCTAGAAGGAGGCTGTTGGGAAGTTACCTGAAAGAAAAACCTTTGTGCTCTTCATAGAAAAGAGCCTTTTAAGATCCAGATCCATGCTGTAGATGGATGTCACGACAGAAGCTACTTCACTGAACAAGCAGAGCTAGTTGCCCTGCTTCACTTTACAAATCCTGCACTTAACAAGGTACTTTACAAACCACTGTGTGCAGAAGAAAGGCTTCAAGACAACAGACACTTTAGGATGCAAGTTAATCCAGGAAGAAGTTGTGGCAGAGTTACCCCAATGGGCAAGAAACGCATGAATTGTACCCTTCACAGAAAATAAAAGGGCATTTTGTAAAGCAGGTTCATCTTTACCGTTTCTGCTAAAGATGGATGTGTGAAGTGGGTCATAGGAACTCAACTTAGTCAAATCTGAAAACTGCTACATGAAGATATATGGAACTGTGATGTATGACCTACTGAACAAAACCCCGACCCTTATGAAGCGAGATTTCAGTCAAGATATCCCCGTCCACAAAGTGTGCAGAAAAATAAGAGCTGAATGTTCAAATGTCAGAGTATTGTCCTGTATCTACAAAACTGATATTACAACCTGGAACTTTAACATATCCATTCTCCTCTTTTGAAAAACTTGAAAGTCAGCTCTCCTCAAGTAGCTTTAAGAGCCAGCAACAGTCCAAATTAAAACTTCTTGGAGCACAGACATCTTCACAAAGAGAAGAAGGGGAAGGAGAAAAGCCTCAGTAAACCTTTTTCTCTGTAGTGTGGAGATGTGCTGGCTCTCATTTGTGATAAATGATTATCAGTTATTTAATGTTCTCAGGATAAACAGAATAAAACATTAGACTAAACAAATGCTGCAGATGTTGCTGTCAGCCCATCCACAAGGAGAGAGCTCGACTTCCATTTCACATTACAAATGATGGGTCAACATAAAAAGATCATTTTTCAATCAAAACATTCAGATAATTTATCACATTTGTGGATAAACTCACCATAATTATCACATTACACATTTTATCTGGCAGTCAGCCCATGACATGTTGCCATTTCAAGTACACAAACATTTAAAATCACTTGTGAATAATTTAATATGGTGTTAGAGGTACAGTGGATGTAGTTCAGTAATATCACTGCTGTCATCATAACCACTAGATGGTAAATTCATCAAAGCCAAAATGGGTGTTCAATAGCTTCTTTACAGTAATCCCAGTCATCTCTCTGCCAAACTTGCTTCATCCCAAGAACGCAAACGCACTCTTGTCAATTAACATTTGAGGACAACATTTCGGTAACTGTCCCAACTTTACCCGTGTTACAGGACGCTGCAGCGATTCTTAGCAGTTGACGCGACTGTATGTTGTGACGCAACGCTTTGTAGGGGTACAATAAATTACCCTGCTGGGAGGCCTCCCAAGATGCTCGGAAATCAAATTGTATTTAAAAAATACAAATCATGAAACATCGTACTCGAGGTTTTCCATAGAATGAATGAAGATTGGCAGAGAGGCAGCCAGCATTACAACTCCAGGTCATAACACTGAAATACAACTAAAGACTTGTACAGTGATGATCTTCAGCAGTAAATCTGAACCAAGCATCATCCAATCATAACCTGGCAACTGTATTACCAGCTACCATTTCTGGTAAATGTAATTGTATAAACAAATTCCAGCACATCCCAGCTGTAAATATAGATTTTAGATGTTTATAATACACATTTATGGGCTGAATACCAGTTTAATAAAGAAAAACAAAACACATACAATCCATCCAGTTAAAATCTCCAGCGTAGCGATATTTAATACAAACCATCTCAGTGTTTTCTATAAGGAACGAGTACATCAGAGGGACGGCTCACGTTGTCTGTGTTAGCGACAAAGTCAGAGAGGCCAGACTGAGATGGTTCGGACATGTTCAGAGGAGGGATAGTGAATATATTGGTAGTAGGATGTTGGAGATGGAGCTGCCAGGCAGGAGGGCAAGAGGACGACCAAAGAGGAGATATATGGATGTTATAACAGAGGACATGAGGTTGGCTAGTGTTAGGGTAGAAGATGCCCATGATAGAGTGAGGTGGAAAAGGATGATTCACTGTGGCGACCCCTGATGGGAAAAGCCGAAAGAAGAAGAAGAATCTTAGTGTTTTCTAGTTCTAATAAAAACATGAATAAAACCTCTGATCAGCTCAAGTATAAGATATCAAACACATTCAGATCATAACAGGACACATGCAAAGAACTCAGGGTACTAAACAGTACACAGAAGAAAACTTTCACAGTATCAGGCGAGCTAAGACCAAAGTATTAGAAAGTCTCAAAACCAATCTTGGACAAACAATTCATTGCATTCCCCAATAATTAGAAAAGAATGATGTGCCCCATGTACCACCACCAGATAAAACACTTATGAAATATAAGCACACTAGTACATTTAATTATTTTTCTGTCCACAATGTGAAACCACTGAGCAGGAAGTGAAATCCAGAGGTTGGGGATGGAGTGGGGGTGTTAAAGGAAAACCATGAAAACCCAGACAGAGGCACACAAATGAAAAAAATGATTAAATATATAAATAAAATAATTACAGAGCCAAAATAAATAAAAAGACACTCACCGTTTGAAGACGTACTGGAACAAGAGCTTTTGTTCCAAACCAATCTGAGACATTAGGATACATGACACTGTTGTCATGTTAGTAAAAACACCAAAAGTACTGAATTATTAAGTAGAAGATAAAGGCAGGAAAAAGAAAATGACAGGAAAACAGGACCAGAAGAGAGAAAGCTACAAAAACAGTAGAAAAGATACTGATGTTTGTAGATTTACAAAGTTGTTCCAAGCTTAGAGTCAGAAAAAGAAACAGAAGGTAAGAAAGAAGGTGAAAGTAGTAACACCAACCACAACCCACAGCGTCTGAGGTGGACATTCATTAATGAACTGTGACACCACTGTAGTGTTTGTGTGACTAACATATAGTGAGAGTGGGGGGGGTAGGGACTGTGTGTGACACCAACATAGTGCAAGTTCTAAACCAAGTCTTCATTAAGCCCAAAACCCATTTCTAAGATTCCATGTTCATGTTTTATACCAGTTACTTCTGTCTGCATTAAACTTAAACTGGACTGAAGATTCAAAATGAAGAGAAAGAGGTGATTTTACATTTATCTGGTTTAATGTAGACATGGACAAAAACAGTGACCTCTGTTGTGAGTCCTTGTGTTTCCAACACATTAGTAAACTTAATCCAATGATTCAACAAATACCAAATCCCACCTCACCAAAATGTTAGCATGCAGCTGTTCATTGTGTTGTAAATATTAATGAGTCTGATTCTGCTGTTAATCTGATTTTAATCATGTTACAGTTGTTGACCTGTCGAGTCTGTTTTCTGTCTTCAGGAATCACTTCAACACGCTGACGCTGCAGTAAGTAAGTCTCCACTTAGGCTCTACCTCCTGGATCCAGAGTCACACCAACACTAACCAACAGGTCTAATAATGCAAACAAGCTAATCTGAAATTTGAAAAAGCTTTGACAGACTAATTTATATCAAAATAAAATCTTTGTTACTGAGAAAATATCCACTGGTGGATATTTATTATTTTAACAAGTGTACTTATTAAAGTGAACACTTGAAATTCATGGACAAACTCTGACAGCTCTATTCTACTGACAGCCCAAACACTGTTAAACACTAAAGACACAGAGACAGAGACACAGAGAGACAGAGACACAGAGACACAGAGACAGAGACACAGAGACAGAGACACAGAGACAGACAGACAGACAGAGAGACAGACAGACACAAAGACAGAGACACAGAGACAGAGACACAGAGACAGACAGACACAGAACAAATCCACTTTAAACCATCTAAATTCAAAAAGTCTTTCATCTGCACAAACTGCAAAAAGGTTAATTCATGAATTTAGTGTCTCAGAGTGGACGTGGTCAGAGAGTGGGGTTATACTCATTTAAATCAGAGGAAGTAATAAATTAGTTTAACCCTTCACATTAAACTCATGTTTGTAAATCAAACATGATTTTTCTCTGGTTGTTACAATAATAAAACAACTACAGTCAAATATTTTGGAACTTGTTCATATCCAGTTGTTTCTCATTGAGGAGATTTCATGACATATTTCAGCTGATCAATTAAAATGATTCATATTATAAATCCAACCTGTAGAATTATTACTTTACATTTAGCTGAATTCAGGCTCCAGGAATCACTGAAACATGTCTCCTACTGTTCCACTTCATATTTACATTTAGCAGATACTCGAGTTCTGGGTCTTAATTAAACACCTCAACATGTGGGCTGGAGGATAAAGGATCAGCTGACCCTGTTGGAAGTTGGACAACAGATGATGTTCCCAGTTCAATTTAGAAGATTTTACAGACTGTCACAAATATCACTTAATAAAACTTTAGATTACAACAGTGTGTGTTTTACATATTTTAGTAAATGCTTCTTTTAGGCTCACTTTACAATTCAAAGTGAGAAATATCGACTCCTCAGGATTCAGCTGCCGAGTCTTTACCTGTTGAAAAAGATGGAGGGTGGGGGGAGACTGAGGGGGACAGAGGAGAGAGTTTGTCCACATCGAGTCATCTAAATGTTAAAAAGCTGCTTGTGTGAACAGCAGAAAGATAAAATTTATCTGACTTAGTGTGGACGTGGTCAGAGAGTGGGGTTATACTAATTTAATTCATTAGTAGAACTCTATTATTGAAACATGTGAGTGTTTGTAAGTCAAACACATGATTTACTGTAGTTGTTACATTAACACAACAGTAAATATGTTTATATTGTTTATTTTAGAAGCATTTCTTCTTATTAAATTCTGTTTCTCATTGATTAGATTCCTTTACATGTTTCAGATGTTTAAAAACCTCTAAGTACCTCATATTACAATCAAACCTGTGAGACTGGAGTTAGATCACTGAACCACATGATGACAAACCTGTGTCTAGTCCTGTACTAATCTATGTCCACATTATATTTATATTTAGTAAATTCTAATGGGCTGCGGCCTGAGAGTAAACGGATCAATCCACCGACCCTGCGGTCAGTGGTCGACCAGCTTTACCCCCGGTTCCACAGCCACCCTATCAACACTTCCTACACTTTTCCTGACAGCTTACATTTTGTTGTAGATGTTAAATTTGACCCATCACTGAAGACATTTACCAACTCTGTATTAGATACTAATCAGTTTTCAAGTGGATCATTTTACAGTTTCAGTTCTGACTGATCTACCAGATTCTTCCATCTCCAACCTTGTTTTAAAGTCTTGAATGTTTCCGTCTAAACTGAAACATGTTTTGTATTTTGGACGATTGCGTTTTTCTACTTTGTTAAATGTTGCACATGCAACATGTCCGTCCATAATTAAACCAGTGAGAACATGGACGGATGGTGAAGTTATACTAAATTTAAGCAAAGCTTAAAAATTAGCAGAGCTTAAAATCAGCATGACCATTAAAATACAGTTTAATGTTTGTATGCAACACGTTTTACTGTAGTTGGAATACAATAATCCAACTGCAGTAACATTTTATACAGTTATAAAAATAAATAAATGTTAATATTTAACCATGGTTAGAACTATACTTCAGATTGAGATGAACTGTGTATTTTTAATTGCAGCAGTTTCCCATTTTTCCAGGACCTCATTTTGAATGTCCAGTCTTTCCAGAGTCTCCTTCAAAAGTCGACCCTTTTACCATATTCACACAAATTTAATCACTTCAACTTTTAAAGAACCAAGTTGTCTTGTTTGTATTTAACATTTTCAGGATTATTTTCTTTTCTCTACATAAAAAACAAAAAGTTGTTGACTCTTATTTTTCTTTAGTTTGTTCTACAATCACATGTTGTTCCACTGATCTCTACTCAACATGAACCGACCAGGACATCAGATTTTCACTTCAAGTTATTTCTTCCATTCATCCTTATTCTGCTGTTAAGGTGATATTTTTAATTTCATCCATCATTGTGCTTGAAAATCATGGATATAAGTTGAATAATGTTGTGTCTTCAAAAGGGTTCATGAAAAATAATGTGTTTTCCCCTGTAAGCCAAAATGATTGGAAGTGTTAGAAACACCTCTTCAACATTGCCAGAAAGTTTTATTTACAACAGGAGTAGAGTTAGTAGTTTGTGTTTGAGTGTAATCTGAATTCACGTACATACGGCAAGAGTCTGAGGTTAGATTCTGGTGATGTACAGGTGGGTTTATAGTGTGGCTACAGCCGAGTACTCAAAAAAAATATATATATACACACTACTACAAATGAAGTCCAAGTATTATGCAGTATACTATATAACCTAACCGGTCATCACAGTCAACCTTACAGACACTCTTGAACTACAATTACAAAATGATCTGTTCGAGCATCAACTCCCATCAAAATCCCGTTTCTAAAGGAACTAAATTCATTACAGTCCAGATGAAAACAAACACACAGAAAACTATTTCTTAAAACTTAAACACTTGCGTCAGAGAAACCAACCAGACAACAACCTAAATTCACTGTTACTGACAAACAGCAGAGACATGAGAAGGTCAGAACCATCAGTACATTCTGAAGTCTGAACTACTGAAGACAACTAATCTGTTCTTTGAGAATCAAACGTCAAACTACACCGGAGGACAAGACACATTCATGGTGGACATGAACAACAGAGGCTGATCCCACAATAAGATTAGGAACAGAGGTCAAGACCTGGAAACTTCTATACATCAACAGACCAGTTAGAGAAAAGAGGGACAGATGAAGACAGTGACAGGAAGGCACAACAGCCAAGTCCAGTCAGTTGTGGCACGGCGGCCTGGAAACAAACCAGTATCACTTACCTGACGTGGACCTGAACAATAGTTGTTGCACCAACATTGATTTAAACTGAATTGTCAGAATAATTGATCGTTATAGCACGGCGGCCATGTTGGACAGAGTGAAAGGACATTAAGACTTTGTGGCACGGCGGCCAAAACGAGCCACTCGTGGCACGGCGGCCAAACAAAAATCCAAAATTAAAGTAAATCGACGACGATGGACAAACGGTCATTTCGAACCAACGGGCAGAAATGTTGAACTTACACTTGTGGCACGGCGACCACCCAAATCAAAACTCACCTTATGAGACTTACTGTGTTGTAGACTGATCCAGGTTCCTCAGGTGAACGGATGGCTGCCTTGTTTAACGAACAAATGGGCGGCAAACGATGTTTAACGAACGACGGGCCTAATTAGAGGCAGCCATGTTGGATGATCGACGGATGGAGAAATGAAATTGTTGTGGAACAGCAGTCATTCAAAACAACCATAAATCATCCCACACCCCAAAACCACACTGAGCTGTTGACCTTCCTGGTCTATGTAGCTGCACCAAAATGGATCCAGGTTCCTTAATTTAATGAGATGGCTGCCTTGATTAACGAACGAATGGGCGGCAAACGGTGTTTAACGAATGACGGGCCTAATTAGAGGCAGCCATGTTGGATAAATGGACAAATGGAGCAATAAGTTGTCCTGACAGTGGTCGTTCAAAATCACCTTCCACCCCACATGGTACTTACTGTGTTGACCGTCCTGGTCTATACTGCTGCACCAAAATTGCTCCATGTCGATGAATTGGACAAGTAGAGGGACAGATATGTCGGACAGATGGAGGGGTCATGTTGGCCCAACAGACAGATGGTGGAGAAGGAGAATTCAAAACACAGTGGTCAAACAGTAACATTAAACATAATTTAAACACACAGGACACTTGGTTTTTATTAAGAGGACAGAATGAAAGATGGAAAAAGAGACGGGGATAGATCAATTAAATGGGACTCACCCTTTGTTGATTTACCTGAGGAATAAAAAGTTATTAAGCGAATATTGATAGGATTGAAACACAGAGTGGAAAGTGACGCGTCTCAAAAAGTGTTTGGTACAGATATCAATACCTAACCTTTAACCCTAACCTACACGGACATATCAATACCTAACCTTTAACCCTAACCTACACGGACATATCAATACCTAACCTTTAACCTAACCTACACTGACATATCAATACCTAACCTTTAACCCTAACCTACACTGACATATCAATACCTAACCTTTAACCCTAACCTACACTGACATATCAATACCTAACCTTTAACCCCAACCTACACTGACATATTAATACCTAACCTTTAACCCCAACCTACACTGACATATCAATACCTAACCTTTAACCCCAACCTACACTGACATATCAATACCTAACCTTTAACCCTAAGCTACACTGACATATCAATACCTAACCTTTAACCCTAACCTACACTGACATAACACCTAACCTTTAACCCTAACCTACACTGACATATCAATACCTAACCTTTAACCCTAACCTACACTGACATATCAATACCTAACCTTTAACCCTAACCTACACTGACATATCAATACCTAACCTTTAACCCTAACCTACACTGACATATCAATACCTAACCTTTAACCCTAACCTACACTGACATATCAATACCTAACCTTTAACCCTAACCTAACCTACACTGACATATCAACACCTAACCTTTAACCCTAACCTACACTTACATTAATACCTAACCTTTAACCCTAACCTACACTGACATATCAATACCTAACCTTTAACCCTAACCTACACTTACATTAATACCTAACCTTTAACCCTAACCTACACTGACATATCAATACCTAACCTTTAACCCTAACCTACACTTACATTAATACCTAACCTTTAACCCTAACCTACACTGACATATCAATACCTAACCTTTAACCCTAACCTACACTGACATATCAATACCTAACCTTTAACCCTAACCTACACTGACATATCAATACCTAACCTTTAACCCTAACCTACACGGACATATCAATACCTAACCTTTAACCCCAACCTACACTGACATATTAATACCTAACCTTTAACCCCAACCTACACTGACATATCAATACCTAACCTTTAACCCTAACCTACACTGACATATCAATACCTAACCTTAACCCTAACCTACACTGACATATCAATACCTAACCTTTAACCCTAACCTACACTGACATAACACCTAACCTTTAACCCTAACCTACACTGACATATCAATACCTAACCTTTAACCCTAACCTACACTGACATATCAATACCTAACCTTTAACCCTAACCTACACGGACATATCAATACCTAACCTTTAACCCTAACCTACACGGACATATCAATACCTAACCTTTAACCTAACCTACACTGACATATCAATACCTAACCTTTAACCCTAACCTAACCTACACTGACATATCAACACCTAACCTTTAACCCTAACCTACACTTACATTTACCTAACCTTTAAACCCAACCTACACTGACATATCAATACCTAACCTTTAACCCTAACCTACACTTACATTATACCTAACCTTTAACCCTAACCTACACTGACATATCAATACCTAACCTTTAACCCTAACCTACACTACATATAATACCTAACCTTTAACCCTAACCTACACTGACATATCAATACCTAACCTTTAACCCTAACCTACACTGACATTAATACCTAACCTTTAACCCTAACCTACACTGACATATCAATACCTAACCTTTAACCCTAAGCTACACTGACATAACACCTAACCTTTAACCCTAACCTACACTGACATCAAAATCTAACCTTGAACCCTAACCTACACTGACATATCAATACCTAACCTTAACCCTAACCTACACTGACATATCAATACCTAACCTTTAACCCTAACCTACACTTACATTAATACCTAACCTTTAACCCTAACCTACACTGACATATCAATACCTAACCTTTAACCCTAACCTACACTGACATATCATACCTAACCTTTAACCCTAACCTACCTACTAACATATCAATACCTAACCTTTAACCCTCTACACTGACATATCAATACCTAACCTTTAACCCTACCTACACTGACATACATACCTAACCTTTAACCCTAACCTACACTGTGACATATCAATACCTAACCTTTAACCCTAACCTACCTACACTGACATATCAATACCTAACCTTTAACCCTAACCTACACTGACATATCATACCTAACCTTTAAACCCTAACCTACACTGACATATCAATACCTAACCTTTAACCCTAACCTACACTGACATATCAATACCTAACCTTTAACCCTAACCTAACCTACACTGACATATCAATACCTAACCTTTAACCCTAACCTACACTGACATATCAATACCTAACCTTTAACCCTAACCTACACTTACATTAATACCTAACCTTTAACCCTAACCTACACTGACATATCAATACCTAACCTTTAACCCTAACCTACACTGACATATCAATACCTAACCTTTAACCCTAACCTACACTTACATTAATACCTAACCTTTAAACCCTAACCTAACCTACTGACATATCAATACCTAACCTTTAACCCTAACCTACACTACATTAATACTAACCTTTAACCCTAACCTACACTGACATATCAATACCTAACCTTTAACCCTAACCTACACTGACATATCAATACCTAACCTTTAACCCTAACCTACACTGACATATCAATACCTAACCTTTAACCCTAACCTACACTGACATATCAATACCTAACCTTTAACCCTAACCTACACTGACATAACACCTAACCTTTAACCCTAAACCTACACTGACATATCAATACCTACCTTAACCCTAACCTACACTGACATATCAATACCTAACCTTTAACCCTAACCTACACTGACAACCTACAACAACTGAGGTAAGAAGTTAAATTATAAACTGAATAAGCAGGAAGCTACAGCAAGTTAACAGCTCTCAAGACAACTGGATGGAAACAGGGAAAGAAACAAGTCAACACAAACAAGCGTGACAGTCAAACATCATAACAACAACTCAACAGATAATGACTTAAAACCTGAACCACAATCATGAAACCAACTAACACAAGAGGTCCACAAACCAACAAGACATCAGTCATTCTCAGTTTTGTCTGGTTCTTCTACTGCTGCTATGGAAAAAAAATAATATTGAACCTGGAGGATTATTCAGAACTAAACATGAACTGGAAATATTTGTTGTTATTTTATTTTAATGCGAAATAAAATGTTGAAAATCGACGAAGATTTTCATTTTGGATTAAATGAACTAAGTGACCATAGCGGACGCGCGCACAGACGGCTGAGCAGGTGTCTGCCCAGGTTAGGTAGACCGAGGAAAACAGCGGCACCAGATCAAACCCAGCGGCCAAATCCAGCAAAAGACAAATCCAGCTGATGGAGAGAAAGAGAAACAGAGGCACGGCGGCCAAAAATATAAAAAAGTTTAGACTCACAGTTCGTAGATCAACCTGGAAATAGAAAAAGAGAAAAATAAATATTAGACCAAGTAAAATCATCAGTAACACCAACTTCATCATAAACATGACTCCTCAACACTTCCTGACATTTAAATGAACTTTAGTATAAATGTATTTTAATCCGTGTGATGTTCAGGTGTGAGGAGAAAAACTGTTTAATACAAAGTCGACGTGCGGCCATGAACAAACTAAGACAAGAGTCTGATCACAGGTCATCTAATGAGATTTAACCTCCTCCCTTCACCAGAGAATCAACTTAAACTGACATAAAATGTGTAAGTTTACTGATGTAAAGAGATAAAAATCAACATGGACACTAAGAAAGGTCTTTGAACTCACCTGAGAATAAAGAAAGTGAGAGTCAGGCCTCGAAGAAAACGCAGCGTGGGTTCAACTGAGGATTTGTTTAGTCCTGATCCTGAAACATTAAATACAGATCAACATCACTGAGAGACTCATAGAAACCTGGACGGTGTTAGTGTTGAGACTTCTTCAATGTACTGTTCTAACAGTGTTCACTCATCACATCTTTAAATCCCTGCAGTCCCTGAACGCATCACTCATGAGGCCTTTTACCAAACCAGAACCAGAACCAGAACCGAACCAGAACCAGAACCGAACCAGAACCAGAACCGAACCAGAACCAGAACCAGAGACATTTATTGGACCATGTAAGTTTAAACCAGCTGATGTTTGATGATCCTGAGGACAGATCACAGATCCACGTGACTTCAGTCCATCAGTTCAGGAGGAACCGGGTTTCTATCTGCTGCTTCAAACGTCTCATTTCAAGGTTAAAGGTTAAAGGTTAAAGCTCCACGTGAG